>NC_045153.1:23199983-23499983 GCF_900700415.2 Clupea harengus | reverse complement strand
AACGGCCTGCTGAAGGAGAACGTGGTGCCCCCCCTGGTGCGCCTGCTGCGGGGGACCCGCACCAAAGAGAGAACCCTCCTCAGCGTCATCACCGCCTTAGCCAGCCTGTGCATCGGTATGCCCTCTCAACACTCAGTCCGTAAAACTAAATTGGGTGGACAGTTGTCTTGTTTGTGGCACTGCGTCTCAATGGTAAAATGGAAATCATTTGAGTTGTAAACCTGGGTTTATTTTGTGATTGTTTTATGGCTTTTTCTTATTTTTTTTTGTATTGGCAAGATTTTTGTTATGCTTTCTCTGTGTTCTTGCTGTCTTTAGGTGTAGCCCATACAAACAACACAGCCTCTCAGGGAAGTCATCTTTGAAGAGAAAGCCGTTCCTACTTTGTTGGAGCTGTTGAGGAACCATGTTTCCCTGCAGGTCAAGGTAATCATTTAACCCTTTTCTCCACAAAAGCTTAGCAGGGATGTACACATGCTCTGGCCGCTGCAGTTTTTTTAAATATTTTTGGCCTCTTTTAGGTTCAAGTTGCTCAGACTCTAGCTTGTCTATTGTTGGGAAACCAGGATCTCCAGGCAGTGTTTTGGGAGCAAGAGGAATTCTCTTACAAAATCATCCTGGATCTCCTGCAACTAGAAGACCAGGTAATCTTTGCTCCACTGCCCTGTTGGAATCAATCATCAATCATTATTCATTTCTGTCTAGACATGCCCTTGTTGCTCGTGAATGTGAAGTGTAAATGTAAGTGTTACAAATGTGAGACCTTTGCACTGTTGTGGTAATTTTGGTGTGATTTAAATGTCAGCTGTTGTAACTTGTCTCTGGTATTTCCTACTTCAACAGAACATCCGTCTGGAGGCTGGCTGTGCCTTATCTCTCTTTGCATACAACAACACAGCCCAGCAAGCAGCTATACTGAAAGCTGGAGGAGTTCCTTTTGCAATGTACGAATCCTTCTTGAACTCAGAAAATGAAATTGCAAGAGCTAAAGCAGCATTTCAGGTATTAACCGCTTTTATTTATCACCCCGGATCTCTACAGGTCTCTCATTTGTGTCTCACGATAACAAATCAAATATTCTGTTGTTTCGTCAGACAGTTGTGCTTGCAAAGGTGATAATAGACACTGACCACGTGACCCTGTCTGCAAGAGGTGTCACCATCCTTTCTGAGCAGCTCCAGTCTGACAGCCCAAAAACTATTGTGTTAACAGGTAAAAGAGTTATGTGCTGTCATTTAAAACATCACGGTAAAATGCTTTTCATGTCATATATTTTCAGGTTTGTTACAGCCTAATGAACACATGCATATGGCATGAATCCCTAATAGTATTGCTGACAAAAGTCTTTTCTCAGGAATGCATGTTTAAGCAAATTGGCTAGCTGAATAAAGGTTCTGATAGCCATCACAAGATTAAAAACCTCTCCCAGGGACCCTTCAGGGCCTTGTATTCACCAACAAAAAATTAAACATGGCCCAGATAAACTACCTAATGGAATTAAACATGGCCCATATAAACTAACCAATGAAATAGCTTCCAATCCTGCCAATTACCTTGTTAGTACACCTCACATTAAAAATATGTTACCATAACTCACAAGAAGTCCCAATATTGCTTACAGTAGCTTTAGTCTCCTTTTTCATCCCCCTGCAGCTGAATTACTGTCTAGCCTGGCTCACACAAGAGCCGGTATCCCAGATGCCATCATCACTATGGGGGCTGTGGCCCACCTCTCAGCTCACCTAAACTCACCAGAAGAAGAGGTTCCCTCTCAATACAATATTTACACTATTTGTCTCTTTCAGTACTTATATGGTTATCTCTCTGTACAGTTGCCTTGTTCAGCAGTGTTTCAGGAACATCAGGAATATACGTTAAATATTCCACAGGTACGCACCGCTTGTGCAGCTGCACTTGGATACCTCACCTTCAACCGTCATGCTCACCGCCTGCTTCTGGTGGAATGCCGGAACACTCCGTCCACGTACAACCTGCTGACTCGGCATCTTAGTAAAGACGCCAAAATATCTTCAGTCTTTACCGATGAGTTCAGAAGACAGAAGACCATTGGCCTTCCCTCACTGAGGTGACACAACAACAAGATCTCTGTTCATTTGCAACCGTTTTTAAAAGTATCCATTAATGTTATTCTTTCAGTGTAAATAGTGTAAGTAATGGATTTTCCCCACTCATTAAATATAGCTTGGAGATTAATGGGGGCCCGCCTGTACTTCAACGAAGTGTGACAAGTAAGTTCAAATAGTCCAATCAAATAGTATTGCATTTATTTGACATAACTAATTGCAAAATCCTAAATAACCAAGTGCAAAAATTATTTTAATAATTGAAGTACATAAGAATGACCTCAATTAATATGTGTGGTTCTCCTCTCTCAACAAGGCATGTCTAAACGGCTGAGTGACACAACCGGCCTGTTGGGCTCTAAGGTTTGCTTTGAGAGGACCAGGTCTGCCCCAGTACTTCAGCTCCACAGGGCGAAGAGCAGGTCAGCCACAGTCAGAGCAGGGACTTCACACAGTTCACGACCTACGCAGGAGAGACCCAGGCTCTGACGAGTCCCTCTGCTACAGCTCAGTGCTACACGGAGAACCAACATTTTAACCATGAAGAACATCATAGAACTGATGCGTATGAGAACTAAGACTCACACAACTGAAGCATCTCCACATCCATGTGGAGATAAGGATAGATGACATCGAAATCCGAGTTTGAGTTTGAGAGTTTGAATAAATAACACAGATGGTATTATTGTTCCTTATAAAATGGAAAATACATTTGTACATAATAACTGTTAGTTTTTTACTCTCAGTTTTAAAGGTGGGACTCTGATTGCAGCATCCTTCACCTGGGTTGAAATGTCAATACCTAGGGGAGCCCTGAAACACAAAACAATTTCTGATCAAATAATTGATACTTCAAAACTGTTGTGAAAATGTTGTTCAAGCTTGCCAACTTACTTTGGTTCATAGCGGACCTCCTCTGTATATGACAAAATGCCCCTTCCCGCTCTTAGCTTTTCAATTCCATTCCTATACAACAGATAGCCATGAGTTAAGCTGAGCAGCACCAGCAATACATCCAACTGCATGTTAACAGCTTCCTTTAAGTGCTCACCATGCAACCATGACTCCATTGTCGGTGCAAAACTTGGATGGAGGGCAGAGTAAATGCAGCCCTGTGGCGTCTGTGACAATTTTCAGAGTCTCCCTGATGTATGTGTTACTCGCCACCCCTCCAGACACAACCTACACAAAACACAGATTTGAACAAAAGAACATCATAGCACTGCCGTATAGGAGAATGTACAGTATACATGCACATCAACATGACATGCACATTTAAGACATCACACCCATTTAAGTGGTGATATGAATAGACACAAAATCCATTTTCTGTGGATAGATGACTCCAGCACCCAAGTTCTAAATTAGTTAAGTAAGTTTAAAAAAACAGATGGCAACTTATCATGACTGCATACAGATAGAGAGTTGTACATGTGTGTTTGTGTGGTCGTACACAGTTGTTAAGTTCCCACCATAACTTAACATGTATCACACTATGGCATAACAATGTAATGACCGTTTTGAGTGCATACCAGAGTAGGACTGTGTTGAGGCAACAGGCCTCTAGCTTTGCAGAACAGAATAGCCCGATGTGTGCGTTTAGCGATGTGGGAGGCCACTGTGTGCTGTGTGCCAGCAGCAATGTCGTTGACACATGAAAGTAGTTCTCCTGACTTCACTCCTACAGAGGGGAGAAGATAGAATCATAAAATGGCTATGTACCAGAAATGCTCAATAGGGGATGTATGTATTTATGTTTCCAAGAGAAAAATTATTCCATACCCTCATCAATTTCTTTCCTGTCTATGGCCACTGACACCTGGGTCCGTAGACCAGCAAAAGAGAAATTGCAGTCGAAGACTTGTCCCATCGGTGTCGTCAACAGAAAATTACGTCTGTTGCCTTGCTTGGCTAAGTGTTCAATTGCCTGTCCACCACTCATTGTAGAACACTCCGGATGATTTTTTAAGTGCAGTCTTCGAGCTACCTGTCAATTGAAGATCACCTAAAACAATTATTTTACAAAACAAAAGCCTCATTAATAATGATGATGCAAGCTCTTAAGTGTTTACCTTGTCTAAAATATCCCCTGGTGCTTCATCTGTGGATTGCCCTAAGAGAAGGAAGTCATCAATGTCCCTGGCCAGGGCCAAAAGGCCATGACCCCCTGAGATGAGAAGGACCAGAAAAGGAAATTCAACGGGCTCCAGCATCCGTACGGTGAGAGCGTGGGCCTCCATGTGATGGATAGGGATGAAGGGTTTTTGGTGCTGCTTTACGAAGGCCAGACTGAATTCCAAGCCAATTCCTAAGCTTAGGGACAGACCTGGCTTAACAGTTGTTGCAACGGCTGAAAGTTCACTTGGGGAGACGCCACTCCGGTCTATCGCCTCCCGAACAACTCTGAATATGTTCTCTCTGTGGAGTCGCTGGGCAACAGCTGGTATGACCCCACCTGCTCTACAAAAATCAAAATACAGTTTGAATGACAGTTACCACGGCATCATACTGAAATAATAAGTGACACTTCAATAAGCACTTACTGCAGATGGACCTCTTTTTGAGAATGCAGTGACTCCCCGAGAATCAAACCCGTCTCATTCACGACAGCTGCTCCTGTATCGTCGCAGCTTGTCTCGATGCCTAGAACTAACCTGGAGCGTGCTTGTTGGCAAAATGTTCCTCGTTTGACAACATGACCGAGTGAATAAGTACTTTGCTTGACTAGACCCTTCAATGAAAACATTCTGTTCAGTGCATGTGACCTGACTTGCACTGTATATTACACTGTACACTATCGCTTAAGTAACACAAAAATAATTCCCACTAGGAAACATGGGCTTTCAAAGCAAACTCCCGTGGCAGCAACATTGAAATATCGATACTGAAAATAGTATAAACGTGGAATTTTGTATGATTTCATTGTTAAGAATAATTAAGATCTTGTCTGTGATCTATCTGTCAAGTGAACATTAAAAACTACTTTTCCAGGAAATGTATATTTTATCGTGTGTTTCTAGTCGGACCACAGCGGTTGCACTGATTCACACAGCTCTGGCAGCATGTGTACGAAAGACGGTTATGCAGGATGACCAGTTATGTGTAAATACGTTTTTAATTCAAAGACTGCTTTTGCGCTCTTATCTTACATTGTCCCTGGGGTTTAATAAGGTGAGTAACAGAAGCCTGCAAGAGTCCAGTTTTCACTATATACATGAAATGAACAGTAGGCCAGTCATCACTTCACACATACATTAATTAACTGCAAAGTCAACTGAGCTCGCTTTCAACTCTTGCGTCGACATTTATACCTGGCAGCTGGGCAGTAATTCACGATTATTTAATGTAGCGAATTCATTTTGGCTTATTGTGCGTTAAAGCAGCAATAAGGAGTTCTGTTCCAAAACTAGCAAGCTAACTACCTAAAAGAAATGCAAAACCACCTTGCAAACACCACCAACAGCCCATTTGACACTGATAGAAGCTTGCCAACACACTAACTGGTGTCTTTTGGCAGTACAGCTGGAAATATCATGCTGTGAAAGCTTTTCTTCCATTTTTGCAGGGTATTCCAGCCCAGTACACAGAACGTCATGGCCATGGGGCATATCCTGGATGGCTAGTGGGAAAGACACAGGTGTTTATCCTTCACATGACCATATGCTATCAAAATGAATTTGAGGATGGTAACGAATTGCCTTGTGTTACGTCTTGCCTGCTGTAGGTTTGGAAAATGTCAACTTAGTCCCACTTCAGAATGGAGCCGCTGCCCAAACGCAGAAAAGGGATGGATGAGGGTGTAGATTCGTGGGAGGTTCATCCCATCCTTTCTGATGAACAGTCCCACGACATCAAGTTAGTGGAAGCATTTGCAGCACCCATTATAAACAAAAAGGAAACCTCACGTCTCCTTAAAGATCTCGCCACTACCTATCCACTGCCAGGGCTCCAGCACATCAAAAGGGTGAGGGCCCGGAAGAGTGACAAACACCCACACCCGTTAGAGGTCGTTATATGTCTGGTGGATGGCGCTCCAGAAGTTAAAGACTCCAAGGAAGTGTCTCTTACCACCTTGTTGCCCTCTGAGTCATTCAACAGCAGTGGACTGGGGGAACCTTTCACTGTGAAAATACCAGCACATCCTTCTTTGACCCGACCCCAGTTTGAGCAAGCCAGTGTGCACTGGCCCACAACGTTTCACGAGGACAAACAGGTCACAGCTGCCCTCAGAGGACAGCTCTTCACTGCTGCCCAGAAGGCCAAGATGCACAAGTACATGATGACTGCCATCAGAGCTGCTAAAGCAGGCCAGGAGCAGGGCATGGTCCCAGTGGGGGCTGTGATGGTTGATCCAGCATCTGACCAAATACTCGCCACAGCCCACGACTGCGCCCGGGGCACTCACCCTCTGCTTCACGCGGTAATGGTCTGCATTGACCTGGTGGCACACGGACAAGGTGGCGGGGCCTATGACTTTGATCCATTCCCAGCCTGTCAGTTTACGGTCCCAGACCGCCAACCCGTTGAAGGGTCATCAGACTCAGTTGCTCCTGGGTCAACTCAGGAGCAGAGGGGTGAGCCATACCTATGCACCGGGTACGACCTGTACGTGACCAGAGAGCCGTGCATCATGTGTGCGATGTCCTTGCTACACTCCAGGATCGGTCGTGTATTCTATGGGACAACCACTCGTGATGGTGCTCTGGGGACAAGGTACAAGATCCACACGCAGAAAGAGCTGAATCACCACTTTGAAGTGTACCGGGGAGTTACACAGCACCTTTGTGAAGACCTTGCAGAAGAGCCTCACTGATGGGAATCTTTATATTGAAGACTTTGAACCATTGTTTTAATCTGACTCAGGGTGACCAATGGACCTCTTAAAAACAGAACACATTGAAAAGTGTAGACGCTTCCAATAGAGAGACACTGTTTGTATACCAAACCTGATAGTCCAAGTATGAATGAGTTTTCTACAATGTCAACATTGGACCACCTAGATCTTTGACACTGCCTAAATTAAATCTTTATAACATTTAAAATTGTGTGATTTACTTTAACACTCATTCACTTGAATTGCTACTCATTATGTCCAAACATTTAAAAACACGATTGTTAACTTGTTTCTCATGATGACATGGCAAATAATCCAAGGTTGTGACGCTCCAGTCATTGCTGTGCCTCAACACGGACTATTGCTGTTCTCCAAACATTGAACGAAACAAGACTGGCTCCCCACTTAAGGGCAGAATTGTTTTTAATGATCTCACATACAAGGGTATTCTGAGTCCCAAGAATACTATGGATGCGCAGAGGCCAAGAATGACTAGCTGCCTTGGTAACAACATCCAGAGTAAATTTATGAAGTTCTAAACAGTTAAATGAATGTCAGTACATAAAACATACCTCAGACCTTTTAAGTAAACACTTCATCCTTGTTAATCATCTTTGTGATTAAGAGTCAATACAAGAAACGTAGAAAAAAAATTATATACACTGATGCTGCTCACTTGATTGACCAAAGACAAAGGATTCATTTTAACAAGGATATCATGCAAAAACACATTTCTCTTGACAGACCACCGCGGAGGGGGGTCAAACCTCACAGCAGAGTCTCGTACTTCGTTATGAACCACGGGTTCCTGTCCTTGTGAAACAAACAATTTTTAAAAGGTAGTTTTTCGTGGCTTAGTTTAAGAACATATCCAGAAATGTTACACTGAAACAAAACATTTCTATCCCCACTGTGCAGAGGGCTATTAAGCAATAATTGAAAATAACAAAAGAAACAAAAAAAAATAAACGAACAAAAACAGTCACCAGTCATAAACTCCGAAACCTGGGCCAGCCCAGATCCATGAGGACCAAAACATTTTTTTTTTTTTTTTTTTTTTACTTAAGTTAGTAATGCACATGGCATTCTCCTCTGTCCATATCCCTGTTATAGTTTCTCCCGATGTATCCAAGTAATGAAAGGGACAATTATAACAGACAGTACAAAACTGCTAAGTATACACCACCGCCGTACAAAGGTTTTCCTATTCACCACCCCACAGTATGAAGCAATAACTTGTGGCTGAGAATCGGGTCAGAAATGCGACTCCCAAGAGCTCCACATTTAATACTTGTTGATCCCAAAGATTCGGACACCGTGTAGTTGTGGCAGCTTTGGGATCAGAACACTCAGGAGCGAGGCTGTGTTTACAATGAAGTGTGTCGGGTCATATTTTGTGTAGAAGCTGGCGAGAAAGTATCTGGTAGAGAGGAGGAAAGAAGGATAAGCAAATGTTAAGTAACATCAAACATATGAGGAAGTCGCACACTGAAACATTACATGAGAATTAAAAACCAGAAGCTTCAACTGTCTGTAAACTGTATTTCAATGACAGGCATATTGGGAACAACATTTAGAAGTTGCATCAATAAAACGTACAAAATTATGGGAGAGATGGTAAAGAATTTCCTGGATGATGTGAACTGCACGCCGTAGTCTAGCTGTTCCCAGTGTGTTAAGAGTCTGGCTTTGCCCTGGTCAGGGGTCTCGAACGGGGTTCCCTTCACCGCATGCATGAACACATACATTCCCTGTGAAAGCACAGCGAGCACACAGACACATATCAGTCTTTTAGCACACTATGGTTATTAAAGAGAAATGCATTTCATTATGCTACAAATCAGGTTTATGTGCGCCTAGGGCTCATGTTTGCTGAGGGCTGCAGTGAAAGCATATGCTTGCTATCAGGAAGGGTCACATGGTAAACATGGAGGAATTGTTTGGAGGGATATTCCCCTTTAATTCAGTTATCAGCTGCTGGGAGAAGACGCCATTCAGTCATTCCCGACAAATGCTACACATGCTAAATTTGAAATGTGCTCCCTGGATGTTGGCTACACATGCTAAATGGATAGTGGCAGTCAACAATGGGCCCAGGCAGTAGGCAATATACTGGCAGCAGATAATGGAGGCGTTTCAATGAGTTTCCTTATCGTTCAGTTGCAGTAAGATGACTTCCACCAGGTGGTAAAATTGCTTTAACTTAGTAAATGACATCATGCTAGTGTCCTTGTTCTTTATTCTGGGGAACTCCACACTCAACAATAACACACACATGTGCTAAGGAAGCTCCAATTGTTTTCAACACCAACTGGCTTTAGGAAAGCTTACAATGAAGATGACAAAGGCTCAACAACCAGTAGAAAAGCTTTTGGCAGACATCACTGTTGAAGTTAAAGCATGCAGGAAAGAAGGAAAAAAGGCTAGGAGAGCAAAATGGTCCAATATTGTAAACCTCTTTTATCAAACACTTACAAAATTGTGTATAACATTTGTGAGTGTCCACACGACAGGAACACTGAAGAAAGGAATGCTTAGCAGGACAATGTGAAGCATTCCGACACCAAGAGCGTATGTTAACCAAATGCCTCGACTGTTCATAACTCGAGTGTTGGGGTTTACTTCACTGTGGGCCACTCCGACGTTCATTTTGCTTTTCTGTGGATGAGAGGAGAGATACAGGCAAAGAGAAACATTAGTTATCCTTCTTCTGATAAAAACGAAGATAGTCATCAGCAGTATTAAGCAATTTGCACATCTGTATAAGGGGCAATGACTGCAACAGCTCTACTCCACCAGCCAAGATATCATTATTTATTATTCCCTAGAGAGCTATTTGACAGTTTGAACAGTTCTTATTTATTCTGTGAGTCTTAAAACATGAAGGGTGCATAAGATGTTCTGTGACCACACAATAGTGTCATTCATTTAAACGCCTTGACCAGAAACATTTAGAAATTACAAAATCCTATCCAGAGTGCTGGGTTTACAAAAAGCTTGGTAACAACTGCAAATGTTGGCAAGTTTGAAATTTAACACAAAGCCATTCAAGCGCATTATGAAAACCAGGCAACGAGGTTAATCCGGAGGATGTGGCCTGCAAGGTAGCACGCAGCTGCTTTGTAGCTGATAACTGTGAAATGTTGAGATGCAAAGTTCAAGGTTGTGTCGCATACTCTCCACCATGCTCAACATGCAGTTGCATGCACCGTCTCTCTGAAAATATGCGTGAGCACATCTATCGGTTGGTTTTTGGGCCAAGTACACAACCAGAGAAACGCGTAATAGCTTATTAGTCAGACAAGTAAATGTTAGGAGCTTTCAGGAAAGTAGTCAAGCATTTCAGAACTGAGCCTCCATATACTTCACAAATGTGACTACAAACAGATACACACACATTTGGCCTGATATACCAAATTATCAAATAATAGTATCAAATAAAAATTACTTTGATCACTGCTGTGATCAAAGTAAGATTCAAATCATTACAATAAAAAAAAATCCAAACTCCAATGACATGTAATCACAGTCGTATAATTCAACTTATCAAGTCCTAATCATTTAAGCAAGAAAAGGTAAATATTACTAGGCCCCGTAAATACCGGGAGCGTTCTCACGTGTAGCTGGAATACGCTCTAACGTTTCTAAATGACATCCTTTCTATTGCAAGCTAACGTTAGCTTTGTGCTGGCACTAATGTTCGTTAGCCTACATGTACATTGCATTGCATAGTTAAGACTGTTTTCCTTCCACAGAAGCAAGCTCAGTTGAACAACTGGCCACCAATTATTACATTGTCGTTGACTGACATATACGTGTTTCTATATAAAAAGTGAATCGCTTGGCTGATATCTAAGCTAGCATTACAACAGATAAGCCGCAAGCTACACTATTATATGCCTGCAAGCTAGCGAGGGCAGCTAGATTCAGCAAGCTAGCCATCCTCACATCGGCGAAGTACTGAAACAACACCACCAGTTGATATGGGAATTCTCGCTGATATAAGATGTAGGTCACGGTAAAACCCGTCAAGCAAACTCAACATCAATTACATTAAATAAATACATGCAACGGTAACAGCATACTTACAGAAGTACCTTTGACAAATCTGTTTTGAAACGCAGCTAGCTGTACTGCACTGCGAAGGCTAACCTTCCCACTCCCCGTTTCAGCTGTTGTTGTCTCACCACACAACAGATAGCTCGCTGTATTTTTGGGTGAAGCGGTGAAAAGCACAAAATTAGCCTCTTCACAAATGGTACTTCCGGTACAGCTCTTTTTCAAATTAATAGCTGCCTCACAAAGAAAAGTCAAGATGTTTGGGTGTGTAAATGTCTTAAAGTATCCCCCATCTCAGTGTAATACACTATATATATACACATTAGCTTTTATTCATCAACAAAAAGCTAGGAAACTAGACGAGCAGCAGCAGTTTCTCAGGCAAAGCAAGTAATGGATGTACATAAGAAAAGGAGGATCAGCTGGAAGGAGCCATATGGCTCTTCTTTCAGGATGTTTACCACTTACTCTGAGTTAATTTTGTCACTAAATCACGTACTTGGAAACCCCCACGGTGTTGTATTCTGAGTGTGAGCCTGTTGTCACAAAATGTTTAGGTGTCCAGGGTTCGTATCCCATTTTATTCTGTTACCCTAAACCAGGTTCTTAATCCCGGGGGGCTCTGTTTACAACTCAAAACCAAACTCAAACCAATTGAGTGCACAATTATCTATTTAATGTGTGCTCAAATTCCAATGTACACTACCCCGAACAATGTCTCTTTCACCCCATTGATGTCTCTTCTCTGTGCACACTCAATTTGCCCGTCACATGCTCACTCAATTTTAAGAATTACAATTGTAAGAGTTATAATTGTGTCATAAGTGAAAGGGTAATGTAGTTGTATCGATATCCAACAAAATGAAAGCAAATCTGACCCAAAGACTTACAGTTCATGCATACTTGACCATTTTCGTCAGTGTTTTTTATTGTGTTCTCATCATATAACCTTATCATATGACACAACTGTGTCAAACAATACTTTGCTAAATTGAATGATCATATGTAGAGTAAGTTGAACAGGCACAGAGACAGCAAGCGACTGTGAAATATACTGTGCAAGGGCACATACAAGTGTGCTTGGAATAGATATTTGCCTGATTCAACGAAACACTGACGAAGGAAGGTGCCTGAACCTGAAATGCTCATGAAGGCATCTTCGTTGTTGTTAAATATTGTTAAGTATCGATATGATGGTTGTAGTGCACCCTGTTGTTATAATACTTAGGCTAGGTTGTTGGGGATGAATACTTGCATGTCACCGTGAGAGGTTTGGCTGCTGTGGGTAGTCCCCCACCAATAACACAAGAAATTTCACATCTTTTCCTTTGTAACTAAAATCATCATATTGTACAATATACATATGTACATATTGTTTTGTCATGATACAAAATCAGGAAAACATTAAAAAAAAGCTTCGAAAGCACCAGCCAAATAAGTAAATTAAATTAAATAAATGTTAATGTAAATGTAAAGGACAATAAGTTGATCACACAGGGCAGGTGAGGAAAAAACAGCCTCAGATTAGCCTAGAAGACTAGCAAGAAATACTCTCTAACCAAGCATTTTACAAATCTGTCATCCCTGGCATGTTTTAAACCCCTAAGCATGTCACTTCTGAATTATGCCTTTTATGTCCCCTGCTCCTTTCAATATGCAAATGTAACATTTTTTTAAGGATGCTGACTTTGATCAAAATGGATGTGAGATGCTTTTCTTTCTGATGACAAATTGTTGTAAAACTCTATCCTAATTCTGGGTAACCAAATGTTTTCATATACCTCAGCATCCACACTCTGGTGTTATAGTTGCGTCAATAATCCACGACTAAACATCCGTTTTGACGATGTTTGACAAAGCTTCAAAATAAAAGTAAAATAAAAGTTCTTCATACTTTGATTTATGCATATTTTGTCATTTTTAAAAGGATAATTTAATATGGACAAGTCTACTTTGCTATAAAGTGATAAGGTTAGACAAAACCCTGTGACATTTATTGTGGCAACTTCATATTGGCATGCTTAAAATGTTGCTGGAAACATCCTTCAGTTGTGTGCCCTCTCCAAAAAACAATTATGAACTTCAATAGCTGCTGTGAAACAGTCTTGATAGCTGTTCTTATGTGGGAAAGATTATTTTACGTAGCCTTAATGGTCGCTTAAAATGCATTGTCATCTTTGAACTATGTTTTAATCGTGAAAAATCTCCCAAAATCGTGGCTCAAATGAGGTCATTTGTGTACATTTATTTCTTGCCAATAGCATTGATCTTTTTCACAAAGAGAACAGCAAAGGCGGGACGAGTGGGTGATAGACATATATCTTTTATTTGGAGAGGTCCTGAGGGTGGCTGTCGGTAGAGTCTCTGTATCTGATTGGTGGATTTATCTTACAAGGCGGGTCGTAAGCAGAAAAGCGAAAGGGTCAATGTCAAACAAGCTTATATCAGCTGTTTCTACCGATTGCAGCAGCAACAGCATCTACAGCTAAAGTACGACAGGGAGCGTGGACCAGGTAGTTACTGTTTAAACTACTGTATGTGCTCATCTTAAGTGTCTGTGCCGAAGAGTGTGAGAACAGTGCCTGGTTATTCTCAGGTAGGCTACATATTTTGCTAAGTAGCTAACTAACTTGGATCATTTTATACAGGCTTAGAGAAGTCAATCTTTTTAGGATAAGACTATTTCTTGTTCGTAGGAAGAACCTGTTAATTGAATTGAAGATGGTAGGGATTCAATAATCTATCACATCATCTATCCAATACATGCATTGTTTAAAGACCAGCTCCTAAATTAATTTAACCCACCTGGGAGATATGTCTCCAACTGGGTAGTTAGCCGAGGCCCTGCGTTGTTTACGATTTGGGAGGGCGAACTTGCTGAACTTGAGAAAGGTTGTCATGCACAGAATTCAGACGTATTATATTCTGTTTGTAGTGTGACTTATTTTGACGGGTCCACTCCACAAATCTCCATCTTATTTCAGGAAACATGAACTCTGGACCAGGCAGAAGTGTGCTGTCGCTGTGCAGACGGTCCACAAGCGCTCTACGGTTGCTCGCCAGCCAGCCAGGTCACCCTGTCACTCGCGGTATAGACAACAACCTCCTGGGGACAGTGCGGGTCTGCCATTCGGGGGCCACCCGCAGCGTTAGCACCAAGAAGCGGGGCTATGATATCACCAGAAACCCACATCTTAATAAGGTAATGTGTAATCTGATGGAAACCGATGGAATTCCGTGTGGATGGCAGTGCGATAACCATGCAATAATTTAATCAAAATCAGAGTTCGTAGAGATAAGAATGATACAATGTTTGGCAGACATTATCTCTGAAACGCAGACGGGGCAATTTGGGACATGAGCATGCGACTACCTAGGTTAAGCGAGGTTAACGTCTACTTGAAGTGCACGCTCACTGAGACTGATACACCTGTAGCTTTTGTGCTACATTGACCGTGGCTTGTTCACAGATTAGTTGGCAGTAAATCCTAGATTGCTGCAGCTCTTTATGACAGAGGGATAAAGAGACTTCAGCAGTACTTTCAGTAAATCAAGTGACCTGCATAGCACAGCACCACCTCCCATCTTCTGCTGTATCTGTGTCAAATATTTGGAACTTCTGTGTTGGGTCCTTTGGGTACCTTGGCAAAAAAAATGTAGGGTTAATTAACTTTGCTGGTTGAAGAATCATGATGCCTGTAGAAAATATGCCACTTTTGTTAACGTAGCAAAAGGTGTTAGTTTAGAAAAGAAAAAAAAACATTTTTAGTTGTTAGAGTTTTTTTCTCAATTTTTAACAGCACACATACTTTCATGAATATCTAGCTCAAGAGCAATTTAAACAGGACACGACTAAGGATTTTTTACTGTCGATAACAGCTTGTGCTGTGGTGAGCATAAACTGCTCTCCAAGAGCAAAGTTTCACTTTTCTAGGATTTACTCTTGTGACCAGTCCAAAATACCAAATAGATGCTGGATGTCAAAAGGGGGACCATACAATGGCAGTGAGAAACAGAGAGTGTGTGGAGTATGTGAAAGTGTGTGGAGTATGAGATATTATAGGTACTGTATGGAACTGAACAGGGGAGGATGGTCAGGAAGGCATTCTATTGGACAGAAATAAATAGCACTGACATGTGCTGTGTCGTCGTTCCCCCCCCCCCCCCCCCCCCTTTGGAAACCTGGCCAGGTTCTGAAGCACACCCCAGTGCTGTGACGTGGTGAAGTGGTATTTGTTTTAATATGAACCACATTGTTGGAGGCCGTATGGATGGCAATGCCTTTAATGGTGGATGTGGTGTACAGTTTCAGCAAAGCGCCTATAGGAATACACTTTGCAGAAGATATTAAACTGATTAAAACATTTGAAAATGAAGTTCAGTTAAGTGGCTTTAGATATTTTCATGCATTTACACATCATGTCTAGTGTATGTTGAGGTTGGGTCCTGGTAGAGTAAAGTGCAGGGTTGGCCAGGGCTTTGATTCCCTGGGAGCCCATGTACCGATTTCAAATGTGAATCTGTACCATACAGTAAGTCGTTTTGGATAAAGGTGTCTGCCAAGTGGATCCATGTAAATAGAAATGTGAATGTGATGCTAACAGGGTTTGGTGCTGTTGGGTCCTCACAGGGCATGGCCTTCACCCTGGAAGAGCGTCAGCAGCTGGGCATCCATGGCCTGCTACCCCCCTGCTTCCTCACGCAAGACGTCCAGGTGCTGCGGGTCATGAAGAGCTACGAGACCCGCATCAACCCCCTGGACAAGTAAGCCAGCACCTCCCAAGTATCTGATTGGACAGAAGAGTGTCATGGGGGCACTTATAGCATGTTTGTAAGACTGACTCGACACACACACACACACACACACACACACACACACAAACACTCAGTGTGTATACAGTCAACTCAAAACTCACATGCTTCACGTGGAGAAACACTTTTTCAGATGCAAGGTCAGATCTATAACGCCTCCTGTATATAGCATGATTAGTTGTGCAGCTGGATAGCATGGTGCATAACAATGAGTTAGGCCCCCATGCACAGGCTGATGCAAATTCCACTGCTGACAAGTTGATACTGTTGAAATGTGTGTGTTGGAATTTCTCATTGGGACAAGGACAGGGTGTCTGTCCAGCCAAATACTATGTTTATTCTGTACCCTGTGCTTGACTTTGACTTTTTATGCCTCCCCCCCCCCCCCTTATATTGCCCCCCCCCCCCCATAAACCACCAACTGCACCACCCTTCTCAGGTACATCTTGCTGATGACTCTACAGGACCGTAACGAAAAGCTCTTCTACCGGGTGCTTATGTCAGACGTTGAGGAGTTCATGCCCATTGTTTACACCCCTACGGTGGGCTTGGCTTGCCAGCAGTATGGCTTGGCCTTCCGGAGACCCAGGTGAGGAGCAGAGTGGGGCTGTTTATAACACCGTGGGTGTAGGTTTCTAATCTCTAAATCACACCGGGAGCACAATGCTGTGGTTAAGCCTCTTACACGTCAGGAATTGTCACTCCCACACCAACCAAGAAAGCTACACATGGCCACACAGTCTTGTTGTATCAACTTCTTTTTTTCTTGGAGAAACTAAGCTATGAGGCTATGATCACACCACAGGTGTTAATACTTAGTTTATTTTTTTGACCAATGTAGACCTTTTGGCCTTTATTGTTCAGTTTGGTATTTGTTAGCGGCCCACCTGTCGTGTGTGAATGCACAGATCTTTGCCCTGCATAGTCACACGGGGCATAGTCACACAGGGGCATGACCTGCATTTTAAGAACTGCCAAAAGTGTGCGCTTATTTAGTGGGGCATGTTAAATTCCACAAACAAACAACAAAATATGTCTCGCTCATACAGTTCTCCCAGAGGCCACTCTGGCTATTGCTGGTCTGTTGTGCACTTTGTGGCGATGAATTACATCTGGTCTTGGTTCAGATTTCAGATCACATTTGCACATGTAGACTGCAGAGAGGGTACTTTGGATATATTTCTAGCCTGTCATGTGAGTTTAGCCTCACATATTTAAAAATAATTAACCCCAAACTGACTTTCCTGAATTAGCTAAGCAGACGCATTTTGTTGCTAAATTTGTTGCTGACTGTTACTTGTTTCTCCACCAGAGGTCTCTTCATTACCATTCATGACCGAGGCCATATCGCTACCATGCTGGACTCCTGGCCCGAGGAGGACATCAAGGTATCCAAATGAGTTGTTTTCATGATGTACTGTACATACATACTGCTGCTATTATAAATATTATTATACGGTTACACAACTCAGTCACAAACATGCATATATGCATACATACACACATGCATGCCGTTCTTATTCGTGTAAATATATGCTTTTGTTTTATAATTGTATGACTGTGTATTTATCATATGTATTTATGAGTTATATTTTACTCATATATTTATTTTATATTATACTTCTGTTTGCTTGTAGGCCATTGTGGTGACAGACGGTGAGCGTATCCTGGGCCTTGGTGACCTGGGCAGCTATGGGATGGGCATCCCTGTGGGCAAGCTGGCCCTATACACGGCATGTGGAGGAGTGCCACCCCAGCAGTGCCTGCCAGTGCTGCTGGACGTGGGCACAGATAACCAGGTGCAGTTGGGTGCCCTCAGCGGCACTGCTTTAGTCCGTTCGGGGGTGGGGGGTGGGGGTGGTGGGGGGGGGGGGTTGGTAAAGGATACAAAATAGTTCCAACTGGAACGTTTGGCATTAAGTGTTGCCAAGCAATAGATAGCCATTCTGCTCTCTCTCGCTTTGAAGAATGAATTGAATGTTAATGTAGAATTGTACAGTTAAAATAAATCAAAGTAAATACTAAATATGCAACCATTATGCACAGTCAAATCAAAGTTAATGTTTCACTTTTATCAGTTTGTTGTGCCGTTTTGGAAGTTCTTATTATTTGATGATTTCCCATCAGGAACTTTTGGATGACCCTCTGTACATCGGGGTGAAACACAAGAGAATACGAGGGAAGGAGTATGATGACTTGATCGATGAGTTCATGCAGGCAGCAACTGACAAGTTAGTGAATTACTGCTAAATGTGAACTTCCCTTTGTCTTCAGATGCATTTTCTCATGTGGCCTCTCCTAAACAGATAAGATGTGATGAAAACGGTATATCTTTTATCTCCATTGTGCAGGTATGGAATGAACTGCCTAATTCAATTTGAGGACTTCGCCAACAGCAACGCCTTCAGAATCCTCAACAAATACCGAAACCGCTACTGCTCCTTCAATGATGACATCCAAGGTAGAGTTCACCAGAGTTCATCTCTGCACACACTGAGGCTCTACAGTCATAGGTCTAGTACTGACTATATGACCATCTAGTTCAGTATTTATTCATCAACTCAAGATCAGTGGTTTAATTGCACTGTACACATTGACTGCTCTCTCCAGACCAGTGCATTTGATGACCCCCTCTTAATTTCACCCTGAATCTCTACCCTATTTCATTCTTTCCTATCGTCTTGTAACTCTTTCATCATGCTCTTGAGTCCTTCTGGTTATGTGCTGAGTCACTGTGCTGACTATTTCCTATTCTGTTTTGTTGGTGAACAGGCACAGCCTCTGTGGCGGTGGCAGGAGTCTTGGCTGCCCTGAAGATCACCAAGAACAAGCTGTCTGACCACAGATTTGTGTTCCAGGGAGCTGGAGAGGTGGGTAGCAGCCAAGTCCCTCTTGGTACCCCTGTACTAATTTTAATGTTCCAGTAAGGTTTCGACCTTGTTTGCGAGAGACAAACAACCAATTAAATGCAGATGCTGCTTCTGCCTCCAGGCTGCGATGGGCATCGCTCAGCTTTTGATCATGGCCATGGCCAAGGAGGGAGTGTCCAAAGCAGACGCCCTCAAGAAGATCTGGATGGTGGACTCCAAAGGCCTCATTGTCAGGGTATGTGAGCCTCAGGGCATGTGTACCTCAGTACTGGGCACACAGATTGTGTAAATGTCCTAATCTGTTAGCATGGGTAGTTTTGAAAATCGAGAAAATCGTTTCATGGTGTACCTGATAGATGGATAGATACTTAAATGATCCCAAAGGAATCACCAGTTATTTGCCATGATTTGGCTGCATGTGTGTGAAACCAGTCTTTGATCAAAACCTTTATAGACCTGATTAACCGGACTGAATCCTGTTGTTCTCATGTGCAGTCCGTGACCCTTAATGCCGTTTGATCCTCAGGGTCGTGGCCACCTGAACCACGAAAAGGAAGAGTTTGCTCAAGAGCACCCTCACGTGAAGACACTGGAGGAGGTGGTGGAGACCATCAAGCCCACAGCCATCATCGGTGAGTGGCTCCCAACACAGCTCAACACAGCCCAACACCACACAGCCCAGCCAAGCCTTATCAACGCAACACAGCCCAACACAGCGCAACACCACACAGCCCAGCCAAGCCTTATCAACACCACACAGCCCCACACAGCCCAGCCAAGCCCTATCAACACAACACAGCTCGCTCACCTGAATAACAATGTGCAACAGAGGTTTCAACGGCCACAATGCACACACACTTATAAAATATATATTCCTTCCATATAATATAGGTTCCTTTGGATGGAAAAAAAAACAAACAATGATTGAATAAATAAGTACACATATAAACACTAGTTGCTTTAATAAAACCACGTCCTGACTTGTCCTGGTCTGGCTTCGTGTTCTTCCTTCAGGTGTGGCGGCCATCAGCGGAGCCTTCACTGAGAAGATCATCAAGAACATGGCGTCCTTCAACGAGAGGCCCATCATCTTCGCCCTGAGCAACCCCACCAGCAAAGCAGAGTGCACAGCCGAGCAGTGCTATCAACTCACCAATGTAATCCACACCCACAAAGACTGTGACGTTTACTAATTATGGCTGAACAAAATGCATATGTACTGAGGGGTTATGCTCAATTATTTAATTTAAGTTGCAATTAATGAGAAAGTATGCTGGTGTAGTTGTTTTGAGTATTATTTTATGCAGTGAGAAAATACCATAATACTCAGCTATTTGGCCTGAGCAGCACTTCTGTAGAGTAGTTTATATTCCTACTTAGAGTTGCAACGCAATCATAAGTATTGATTTCTGTTTTTTGGCCATTTATCATTTAGTTTGAGCAGGATATTTCCTTGACGCTAATGTCAGGGTTCTCTCTGCTTGACTGCCTCTCTGCATTCAGCGAGCAGTAAGTTTGAGGCTGTTTGTGTACTGGCTTGTGGGTGTTTGAATAGGGCAAGGGCATCTTTGCCAGTGGGAGCCCCTTTAAGAAGGTGACTCTGGCTGACGGGCGCACATTCCATCCCGGCCAAGGCAACAACGCTTACGTCTTCCCCGGAGTCGCCCTGGGGGTCATCGCCTGCGGAGTGCGTCATATCTCTGATGACATTTTTCTTACAACTGCTGAGGTGATTCTTTTTTGAACATTTTTACACACACACACACACACTAACGCGCACGTTTTAAGGGAGTGGACAGTGCCTGTCAACAAGCTTTGCTACCTTACCTTTGCTTCTCCTACATAACTGATTTGACCTTCCTGGTCCCCTGGCTTAAAATGAGCAAAACCACCACTCCCACAAGAGACATACACATACCGTAAATCCTCAAATAAGGACTGGGATTCAATTAGAGGCCGGGCTTCAGATAGTAGCCGGGGGCGTGGTCGATACCGACAAATAAAGGCCTGCCCCTAATACAAGCCTGCCCCAAATACAGGCCGGTGCGCTGTGCAGCCTAAGTTAATAAAAGCCCTGGCTACTATTTGAGGATTTACGGTACTCATTTAGACACTTTTGTACTCTATGTTTAAGGACAATACATAGCAGCATATGAAGCTGAGTGTGCTAAGGAACTTGTCTTTACCCCTCAGGCCATCTCAGACATGGTGACAGAGGAACACCTGGCAGAGGGCAGACTCTACCCCCCTCTCAGCACCATCAGAGAGGTGTCCTTCAAGATCGCTGTCAAGGTCAGAGTCTCCGCCATCTTCAAAAATCCCCATCCACACCTATATTGCTCACGTTAGCAACACTAAATTCTGAGTGTCTTATTACTGCCTACATATGTACGCCGAAATACCTCTGTGATACAATTATTAGTTAAATTTGACTTGAGTACTGTAAAACACAGTATGCCCACAGTGTAGTATAACAGACTGCCCACACACACTCATAAAAACCTGAACAGTCTCATTGCCAGCCGTATAATATGGTACTTTATTTTCTTTATATTGAGGTATCCATCTAAAATGACTGACTAACTTAAATATATCTATTCAACTCCTACATACCTATTTTCCCTCGGTATGGTTGAGTGTGATGCCATTGCACAAGGACTTTCAAATTGAGCTCAGCTATATTCAGATATTGGTCTATTTTATAAACTGGGTTAAGAGCTTTTGTGTGGTTAATGTAGCTATTTATAGCTATTGGATCAAACGCTAGACGGCAACATGGGTGACGCACACCCTCACTCCCATTATAAGACCGTTAGCTTACAGTCACATACAGTATCTATTTGTGTTACAAACCGGGAATGGACATTCGGTTTTTTTTTTATATTATTTTTCTATTTTTCACTTGCCACCATTTTGTAATCTCACTTTTGTGTGTAGCAAAACATGTTTCCATGAAAATGATTACGTAATTAAATATTTATTCACTTATGGTTATCCATTTTTTTTTCTCATCACACTTCAATTGCACATAAAATATTAACATACAATTTGAACAATCTTACACACACCTCTCATCATCTGAATCAGATTCTGTTTTCTCTGGAGCCGACTTTCCTTGTATGATGCAGATCACCTCCTTTTGGCATTTGGAGGCTTCATAGTCCTTAAAATCCTCCAATTTAAAATGTTTGGTGCCAGAATGAAGCAACTAGACATCCAAAGCACGGAATTTATATCTGCCTCGCCATTGTTTTATTGACCAGACACCACATGACGCATGACACATGCCACACGTGTTTTGGCCAAACTGGCCTTCATCAGAACATCAGGCTCATCATCAAAGTCAGTGTTGATTTGTCTCAACCCTGTTAACATTCCTCCATGTCCCTTTCTTCTTGTCAGATTGTGGACTACGCCTACAGGCATAATGTTGCGTCGTGGTACCCGGAGCCTAAGGACAAGGAGGCGTTCATTCTGTCCCACGTCTACAACTCTGACTACGACTCCTTCACCCTGGACAACTACAGCTGGCCTGCTGATGCTCAGAAGGTCCAGGATGTGTAGACAGCTGCAGGTGCCAGAACTGATGCCTGGATCTCTCTCTCCCTTTTTTTTTTTTATCGTTCTTTTCTCTTTCTGCTTTCTTTCTCTGTCTCAACTCCTTAGTGTCTCACTCCTCTGTTCTCTCTGTGGGAAGGAAGGACAGAGAGTGGAGGAAAAGGGGGGGGGGGCAGGGGAGGGGGAGGGTCAATGAGGAAGGAGAGAGTGAGTCTTTACTGTTTTTCACCTCTCGTTTCTGGGCTGTCAGATCCACCCAGTGTATGATGGAAGACGCACAGAGAACAGCGAAGGAGAGGCTGAGAAACACTCCTTCCCTGATCTCCTTTTCCTTTTTTTCTTTTTTCATTATTTTGGTCCCTTTTGCTTCTGCTTTTCCTCTTCCTCTCTTCCCTCTGCGCCCGGGACAAACATATCTAAGACACGCCTCTTTTTTGCCGTTACTCATCCAGCCAACCAGCCAATCACTATTCAACCTTTTCCTGCAGTGTAGCATTTTGTATTCCTATGATACCTTTTTTAAACTCTGTCCACCCCCTTGTCAAGTGCTCTTGTCTGAGCCCCATGTGGCCTGTACCAAAATGAAATGTACTTGCATCCATTGTATCGTCACTCCATCTTCCTCAGATATGACAAACACACACACACACACACTCCCTTACAGCTTGTGACAGGAACAGTCAGCTCAAAGCGCAACGGTCAAACTAGTTACATCTTATACCTCACCAACTAACTCCATTTCGTAAGAAGGTATATTGCTCTGTATTCTAAAACATGATCTGAAACATCATTTTTTTTATCATTGATATTATTGTATTACTGTTGCTATTATTATCATTGACAGCACTCCTATCAAGTGTCCATGGTTTAATCAGACTTGCTCTACCAATTTGCGGGAGCTGAAGTAAAGGTTTAGATTTAGAGGTTATTTTTTTTATAAAGTGCGCCAGCACAAACTGACCTGTGCCTGTGACTGTCTGAATGTTTGTAAACTGAGAGACTACTGCATTATGGTGGAAGGAGTATTGGTTAGCCAAGAGATTTAATTTCTTGACGTTCTTTGAGTCCTGTCCTGTTTTCTATGTGAGTTTTAGACCATTCGATTTTTTTACAGAGGATGGAAAACAACTTGGTCTATGTGTAGCCACATAGGTGTGTGTGTGTGCGTGTGCGTGTGCGTGTGCGTGTGCGCGTGCGCGTGCGCGTGTTTCCTTCCATTTTCCATGAGCACATGCTTGGTGTCTTGTTGAGTTAGAAGCCAAACATAAAGCTCTGTGTTTCTGTGCTGGCTTTAATGAACCTGCTTTATAAGCGATGCATTATAAAGGAATTGTATTCTGGGGAGTTTTTTTTTTTGTTTGTTTGTTTGTTTTTTTGAAGGCAGTAAACATTTTGAAGGGAATACACTAAATAAAATAAATACATGTATGCTTTTGCAACAGCCCACTGTCTTTACTGAAGAGATAAGATTTGAAATGATGAAACTCAAGAAGTTCAGGAAGTTGAAAAAAAACTGCCCCGAACTACACCATCAGCCGGGAGCCGGTAATGTAGCGGGATTCCTTCCATAGGTTTGTCCCTCCACAGAAACTCCGCCGTCGTCTGCATTGGTGATAGTGGTGGGGCTGTTTAAACTGGTCTATCAACAGATGACTGCCTGCCCTACAAATACATCACAGGCATTAGACAAGGGACTACAATGCACAGTCTGAGATAAGTGTGTGTATTATAGACTCTTCATTTTAGGCTTGTGCCTGAATACTACGAGAACCACAGAGTCAGAATACTTTGAGCATTTGGTTTTGCTCTGAAGAGAAGTGAGGGGTGAAATGTGTGCCCTGAAATCTACATTATTCATATAGATCATTCAACCTCGCCAGTTCTTGTTTTGTTTCTTGTCTTACATTCGTTTGCTAAATTCAGCAAACCAGATGCAGCTATGGCCATATCTGGAGCAGCAAACTCACTTTCAATAAACTAATAACCTCTTTCACAGGCCTGTGTAATAAAACAAGCAGTTTTTCTTAGTTTGCCATGTGATCTGATATGAAGCCTGCAGGCCCGAGTTCTGGCGCAGAAGAAGACATACTTCCTGAATGTCCTCTCATCCTGGTCTCTCAGTCGCTTGGCTTTGACACTGTGAGCCCAGAGGTCCTCCAGCGCCACCCTCATCCCACACAGTTTATTATGACGGGTCATATGATCCACTCTCATCCTGTGGGGGGAACATCATCACATGCCATACATGTTACCCCACTGGACCTCTGTCTGTGCATCACAGCCACCCCTCCTACCCAACATCTTACTCCAATGTTAAATTCCTCTATCTATCTATGATATATGAAGCAGATTTTCATTTACTTTAGGTGGTATAAGCAGGTTACATTCAACCTTGATTATTTTAGAGATAAAGTAAGGAATGTTCTACTTTTACAATAAGCATTTGTGATTCTTATTTCACCTTTTCCCCAGAAACAAAGGGCTGCATTCAGTCAGCCACCCCTCACCCCCTCATCTTACTCCCCCTAACTCTTATCCTCCGCTTGAACTCACTCCTGTCGCGTCCTGTTTAGCATGTCGATCTCCCTCTTCTGCTCCAGGATGCGGCTGAACTGCATGTCCCTGCGCCTGAGGGTGGCAGTGTTGATCTGATGTTGGTGCAGCTCACGGGCCCTCTGTCTCTGCTCCATCACCGCAGTGGGCAGGTCATCATACTGGCCAAAGGCCAGGCCCTCCGAGCATGACTGCCGGGACAGACTTCCCTCCACTTGTGACTTGTAACGACACATGTTGTAGTATTATTTTATACATTATTTTGCGTTTGCGTCACGTTTGATAAAGCATCTGCTTAATACATATGTTTAAACTTAAATGGAATTACATAAGATCCAGACAGGACCTTCCATCTTGAAGAGATCCTGAGAGCCCAATCCACACCACAGTTTGAAGCTATCTGAGCATTTCTGGGGGTACTAATGACCTTCATGTGACCTTATGACCTTTACAAGTCATTTCTCACAACTCCTTATCAACTGCTCAGGCTATCACACCAGGCGTTATTTCCTACTGTTACAAGCAGTTTGAAGTTCAGTATTATGCACAGTCATACACTTGTAAAATGTAGTCTGACAGATTAATAAAGTGGACATTATTCATGTGTCTGTTTTTGTAGTCTGTTAAATGTGTTTAGGAAAGGGGCTTGGCATATGGTGTCTGCAGTTCACAGTTAAATCCAAAGCCAGATACAACCAGCTGAACATATTAATGCTCTGTGGAATTTAAACAGTTAAGGGTGAATGCATTTGACCCATTTGATACCTTCTGCAGCGTGTAAGCTGGAAGTTCACTTATTGTAACCGAAAGTCTGATTTCTCTAACCAATGTTTCCTGTTCGCCTAACATACCCATGTTGTGCTCTGCAGCCCTCTGCAGCTTCCGTCACACTGTCTGTCCAGAGCCCTCTTATAGTTCCTGACAGCACTGGCCTTCTTCTGCAACTGCTGCTGGCTCTCCTCTACAATCCTGCCAAACAGAACAATTCATTCAAATGTGTGTGTGTGTGTGTGTGTGTGTGTGTGTGTGTGTGTGTGTGTGTGTGTGTGTGTGTGTGTGTGTGTGACTCAGAATTTCAGTCTGTGTGTGTCTGTGAACCCTTGGCATTCAGTGGTGCGTCACTCCTCTGTTGTACAGAGACTGTTTGTATTGTAGCGCAGTTTAGCTCAGAATATTTAGAGATCTGAGTCATGTGCTTTACAGTGCCTTTCTCTTCAGGGGCTCCCAGAAAGCCCAGCCTTAGTTTCTGTGCGTTTGTCATTGCTGGAATGAATAGAGGTCTGTGCCTAGCTCTCTGCTTTCAGTCACACACAGATACACATGCACGTGTGCTCACGCACGCACACATACACTTCAAACGCAACCTTTGCCTGCACATTTCCCTCTTGCTCTCTCTCTTAGACCATAATGATCTGTCTTACTCTTTGACTTGTTGACTTTGGTAAAATGTAGCCTAATTCTCTGTCTTTTTCTCCGTCTTTTTCTCTCTATCCCTCTCGCTCACTCGCTCACTCACTCACTCACTCACTCACTCACTCACTCACTCACTCACTCACTCACTCACTCACTCGTCAGCCAGCTCCATCTGACCCATTCTGTCCATGAGGTTCTCGGTCTGCCAGTCCAGTGCCTGGTGCCGCTGGTGGTCCTGAGCTTGCTCCAGTAAGTCCTGCTGGTACTGGCGCTGTCTGGGCAGCTGGGTAGGGGTCACAGGACGCGTCCTGAAGATGTAGGACCCCTGGAGTGTTTGAGATTGGTTATGTGTAAGCACAGCCTTGAACAACACTGACGTGGATTTCAGAGTTCATGGATTTCACATTCGGTATACTTTCCCAAGTAATTGAACAGAAGTAACATGGCGTGAGATTTATATAATTTGTGTAATGTTTTATAACAGATCTTCATCATGTTCTCGCACACTCATCATCACACAGCCCATTCAATGAATTTACCTTCTACTGTGTTTGCTCTGGATCTAGACTGAGATAAGATGATTATCTCCCCATTCAACACTGAAGTGAAACAAAAATGATTGGTACGCACATCCAGCAATAGCAGGACCAGCCTTTGTGCACACGTACACTTTATTTTGGCTACCATGTACACATTAACAGCCTCTCTCGCACACTGCTCAGGGGAAATGAGAGAGAAGCAGATTCTCTAGAAAAGATACGAGAATGAGCTACATCTGCTGACATTTCCTGAGCAAATCTTATCAGTGTGAGATCCTATCAGTTTAGCTCAGCAGTGGAGCTGAGCGCTTGGAGTGAGTGTAACTACAGGACAAGCATAACAGGAAATTCCCAAACGAGGCCTCTTCCCCTTGACATGCAAACTGCATGGATGTGAAACTGACATCACTTTGTACTGACACTTCTGAGTCTACTAACCCCCACTCTAACGAAGGCATCCCAAACCAAATCAAAACACATTAAGCATGGTTTCCTAGTGGGGCCCAGACACATGGTAAAAAGATATGGGGTGAAACTAGTACAGTCTGGCTTGCTCTGTGCTCAGCCTTTGAGTATGGTGGTCTGGAGTCTACTCACACAACACTTGCTATGCCGTTGAGTTTCTCTCTCCTTTCCCTCGGCCATCTCAGGGTCACATGCTGCTTCTCGCTCGTTCCACCTCCTAGTCGTCTCCTGAAAAGCCTGCCAGAGGGACAAAGTAAAGAAGGGGTATGCAGTTTAGAATACAGTGATTTCATGTTTTATTTATGATAAATAAAATGCTGTTTCTCCTGGGTTCTTCACAGCATTTTTCCTTCACTGTAGGTCTTTCCTGCTCTAACCCAAGTAATTGAAATAGCATCACTGTAACGAATTACACAATTACCCATCCTACTGATAGAACTGAATATTAACATTATTTTGTAACATCTTACTCTGTAACCCATGTTACTGTCCATGAACTCTCAGTAAGAGCACATAGCTGAGACCATTAGCATTCAAATGACTGATTCAGGCTCCTGTATCCATTTAAACCCATTTCCATCAGATAGCCTCCTTCCTGTTATGAACAACCCCCCATCGCCCCTCTGTCCCCACACCTCACCCCCTTCCTGCCAAAAACCTGAGACCGCACTCTATAATGTTGTGTCACCACTCGCCTTGTATTCTCGGAAATACACTTCAAAAACTTTTTGTTCAAGTTTAGCGTGCTCGAAGCAACAAATAACTCAAGCCCACAGAAACACAAGCCCACAGAAGAAATATCTTCACGGATATCTTCAACACTTCTCTGAGTCAAGCTGCTGTTCCATCACATTTCAAGACCTCCATCAAAGAAACCGGCTCCATCCTGCTTCAATGACTATCGCCCTGTGACACTGACCCCCATCATTATGAAGTGCTTTGAACGGCTAGTCATGTTTCACATCAAGTCCATCCCCCCCCCCACCCTGGACTCCTTTCAGTTCGCATACCGGGCCAAACGTTCCACAGAGGACGCAATCTGCTCTGCTCTCCACTCAACAACCTCCTGCTGAATGTAAGCAAAACAAAGGAGATTGTGGTTGACTTCAGGAAAAGCCACACTGAACACCCACCACTGACCATCGATGGTGCTGCTGTGGAGTGAGTGAGCAGCACCAAATTTCTGGGGGTGCACATCAGTGAGGACCTCTCCTGGGCCACCAACTCTGCATCACTGGCGAAGAAAGCGAAAAGAGAGCGAAAGCTCCCATACCCATCTTGAACACATTCTACCGGGGCACCATTGAAAGCATCCTGTCCAGCTGCATCACTGTGTGGGGCAGTAGCTGCACTGAACACATCAGGAAATCACCCCAGCAATATCCTCCAGTCTGACAGGAAGCTGAAATCCCCCCCCCCTAAAATCACTCAGGACTCTGCAACAAAACTGTCTCTTGCACTTTTATCACTTACGTTTACCATAACCACTTTACTGTTCTACTTGCACTGTTAATGTAACAAAAACATCTTACAGGATGATTTTTGCTGCCATTACCAAATTGCCTTTTTTGCACTACCATAACCTCACTTTACAGAAACTTATGCTGCTGTATGTGAATCTGTATGTTTTACTTAGTATTTATGTCTTGTCTTATCTGTTGTGCCTGTGCACTTGATATGTTTCACCATGGGAGAGTGGGAAACGTCCTATCGATTCCTTTGTATGTCTTGACATGTGAAGAAATTGACAATAAAGCTACTTTGACTTTGACTTTGTCTCATGAGATTCCAACACTACCAACTGCCATCACCAATTACAACGACTCTCCTCTGTGTCATGAGAAGAGACTCCTCATCTATCTTTGTACACTGGTCATTCATTTGCACAGTGTAGTCTAGTGTAAGATAAATTTGAATTATCAAATGTATCAAATTAAGTATATCAAATGAAAAAATCAGTCAGAGACAGCAAGTTAAATTCACGTGGAAAATGTAAAGCCAGACGAGAGAGCAAGTTAAAACTGGGACAAAGGGCTGTGACAAAGGGCAGCGAAAAGAGAAATCATAAGTGGTCAGTCTGTGGCGCAGATAAGGGAACGTTTTCAGACGATAAAGATGTGTCAGCAGATGAAAAGCAGAAGTTCTGTAAATGGAAAATACCACAAGAATCATGTGTTTTTACTATGTGCAGAGTGGACGAGACAGTATTTCACAATCTTAAGATCGATAGATGGGGTCCAGAGTGACATCACTGGATTAGGCCTTAAAAGTTTGAGCATCCCCTGTATCAGATCAGAATGCATTCTCCAGCTTGCTTGACTGTACTTGATTGTCTGTTGGGCGAGTTGTATTGTGTCAGTATCTACCAGTAAAACTTATCTTGTTACAACAAATTGCTTCGTATGGTGGTTCCTCTCCAAAACAACACGCAAGAGTGAAAATAACACTAGTTAGAGTTCTATCTTGAGTCTCAAATTCTATTTTTTATATTTCTATTTACATGTTATGCTTATCTACTTAGCTATAGTTTATAATATAAAGGTTATATTTTGGTTGTATACAGCCAAAGGAAGGTTGTATTATTGCTATCTATGCATATGTGAATTGTTTCTTTAACATTGCCATTTTACCTTGGTGATTATTAAAGCACTCTATCGAGGGAACACTATGCATCAGCTCTCCTCCCGGGTCTCAACCACAGGCCCCTTATCCCTCTCCTCTGCCCTAGACCAAATATAAATCTGATCATTTTCAAGCCCTTGACACCTGCTGCATTGGGTGAAACCGACTAACGTGGTGTTACAGAGTCCCAGGAAGAAGACTGGAAGGTGTTGGTGAAGGTGAAAGAAAAACAGAGGCAATGCAACACCGCAAACCTGCATGAATTAGGTTCGGGTGAACTAGAATTGAGGGAGACTAAACATGCATGATGTGCGCAAATTAATGTTCTTCCTTGTGTACAAGATGCATGACTTGCCTGGCAAGTAACTGTCAGGCCGGCACAATACTACAACCTCATTGGGCCGTTGGGAACCTTTATGAAAAAATCAATGACAATGCACAAGGCATTTTCAGTAGAGAACCCTGATAGCCTGATTGATCTTTTGAAAGATCAGGCGAAATGTGCATTTGACAACACAACAATCTTCTATTTATGACACACACAATTAGGTTTGGGTAAACTAGAATTAGCATTCACACACGCACACACCAATTCCTTCATAGGCCCATGGGGATAACATGCACCATTAACCTGCTCTCCCTGAGTCTGATAGGCTGGCGGTGAGTTAGCTAACCAAACTGACCTGCTCTCTCTCAGCCTGATAGGCTGACTGTAACCTAACTGACCTGATCCCTGTGAAGGAGCTCCTGTTCTAGCTGCAGCTGGTTGACCATGACGAGCCTCTCTTCCTCTTTCTCTTCCCTCCTCCTCTCCTCAGACAAGTGCTCAGCTGACACGTTCTTCTGAGCACGCTCCTTACACAGGTAGCATAGCTCCTGTGCAGCACATACAATATGTACATACGTACACACACACACACACAGTTACATACTGCCTACAATTGAGTGATTAAAACAAAATCCAGAAATGGACAGACTACACATTATTCATGTGCATCAGTGCACTGCAGTAGGGGACTTGTTCACCTGCCCCATATGACTGTCCTCACAGGAATTGGCTTCCTTGACCTCCTTAACCTCACTGTCTCCATCCTCCTGTAATCTAAGTAATGAGAACAGAACATGATAAGTTATAACTGGGTGGAAAAAATTGTTGCCTATTAGTTTGCAGAATGAGTATTGATTAAAATGTTCCCTCATTCACAGATCACTTTCAAAACTTGTCCTAGAGAAGTCATCGAGTAACTCTGGAAAAGTATTTATTTTTTTGTTAAGTTTCTTCTCCCATTTCAAAATAGAATTGCATTTTGAATCTGTCTTTGGTGAAATTGTTGGGCACAAGAAAAAAACGAACAGTGCTGAGTCACTGCATGCAGCCTCAGGTCTTACACAGCTGTGCTCTACTTCATAGTTTTGCATCCTCCTGATGAGTTCGGTAAATATGAGCCCATGGGAGAAGTACGTGTGGCACAGAAATAACTAGTTAGGGCCCACTGAGACACCCCAGGCCTAGGGCAAGAAATCCCAGCATGCATCCACCCTGGAGCACCGCTGAATAGAGGGAAAGACTGGTGGGACTAAAAAGGAAGGTGTGATGCCGACAATGCATGATTGTCCAGGGTTTGTCTGGGTTTTCTAGGAAATCTTTCACGTCGACATGTTTAAACTAGTCCATATAAAATGTAATGCTACATTCTAACTCAAAGATATTATTGTACTAAGGTTAAATATTTTACCCTCACCAAACTGGAAATGTGTAAAACACCCCAGAACAACCTTTTTTGGGATATGCTACAAAATGATGCCGTTTCATCACCTATTCAGCACATGAGGTGGGACCTCCAGGTCTTCAGTCAGACATAGCCCATTCACTGTGGCCGGCTTTAAGGTCTCTCTTCTATTCAGCTGGCAGGTGGTGTTATCAGCTGCACCAGCCACAAGGAACATAAAATACAACTCTTCATTCATAAAATGTTCACAAAATGTTCAGAAAAACAAAATCCAGAGTCCAAATCCCACATAAACACACACACTCCCGTATAACACACACACACACATGCAGCCAAAGCATGGTAGGTATACCCTGAAACATCTTGATTTTTCATCACTGTATCCATGCTAACCTATGAGGACACCTGAGTCGTGTGCTTTATAGTGCCTCTTCAGAAAGAGGCCTTGCAGAAAGCCCCCCCCACACACACACACACACGACTACTTCACCTTTCTTCCCTTCTTTATCCTCTTTCTCTTCCTTGTTACTAAAGGAGGAATGTTGCTCCCTCGCGTCCAGTGAGGAGTGGCTGGGTTGGAGTGTGATCAGCTCATGCTCACTGCCTGGACTGGACTTACTACGGGTTCTGTCTGACACCACAAAGCTGCTTACCCCTTCCCTCTGGGAAAACACAGTAGGGAATGCACAGTGACTCACTGACTCTTAGTCATTCTCTTATTCTCTCCTTCTTTTGCTTTGTCATTACTAGATACAAATAATGTTGGTGAATGTGGAAAAGCGAAGAAAGGGAGTGTTCAGAATTAATGCGGAGAGAGTTTAGAATCAATGTAATCGTCTTTAGGATCTCTCTCTCTCTCTCTCTCTCTCTCTCTCTCTCTCTCTCTCTCACACACAAACACACACACACACACACACACACACAAACACAAACACACTCACACTGTTCCCAGACTGGTCCCAGACCAGACTCCACGTGCTGTCCAGTGCCACGAGGAAATCTTTGTAGAACTTCATGCGGACCCAGCCCTGGCGGAAAGACAGCAGGCCGATGCTGTGAAAGCTGAGGAGGAGGGCAGGCTGCGAGGCGACCACACGCGCTATTAGCATGAGGCTCTCTCGCACAATCCGCTCCACCACGTCGCGCTCGAACGGGCTGTCCACCGACAGGGTGCTGAAGTTCAGCGGCACCACCGGCACCTCACCTGCAGTACAAGCACAGGCTGAGGTACACACCCAGAGCTGGTCCACATAAGGATCAGATCTATTCCAAATTCCAGGTGCTAACTGGGAAGGAACACATACCCACTTGGGAAAAAGAATAGTGTGCTCACAACCCTCACAGAAGAGCTATTGTCAACATTGGGTTGTAAAGGGAAATATTCAGGGTACACATTTTAACTTATAACAAAAGCAATGAATACTTCTCTACATGTGGACAAGATAAGGTTTGTGGAAGAACAGGGAAAGAAAATAGGAGAGCACAAGAGAGAGGGTGGGGATACAGTAATGTGAAGAACCAAAATGCCCAAAGTTAGAGAGAGGACAAACTCGGAGGAGGGGGGGGGGGGGGGGGCAGGTAACTAAGGAATGAGTCATCACTGACCTGTTGGTGAAGCTTTTATCTGTTTCAGGTCACTAGAGTGTCTGAGCTTCTCCGCCAGGATAAAGATGGGTCTCTTGATAAGTTTGTGCTTTCTGCCGATATCAATTTTCTGGACAGAGAATGTGAAGGTCCCCAGCCCTGCAATGTGAACCCCCTAAAACACAGAGATCACAATCAAAACAATGGATTTGTCTTAAAACATTTAAATGTCTCAGCAATTAAAAAGCAGATAATTAACACCAAAGAAGTAACACTAGTTTCCATTAGCTCTCATTATTGAAGACAATAGCGAAATTTCTATCACCAAATGTTTACTACTTCACATAATTGTCAAGTTACCTTCTGGCACAACATCTGACGTTCGATGAAATTTGACACGTTTGACCAGATGCTCTCGATGTCTGTTAGCATAAAAATAAATATTAAACTAAAACACCAAATATAGCATTTAAAGTAGCAGATATATGGCCTACTACATCTAGTGGACGACCATATGGGAGCAAAACAAATTGAGTGACACACGTCAATCAAATCGAGTTACCTTTCTCAGAGAAAGCGAACAGCGCGGGGAAGGCATATCTTTGGGCACCGGATACGAAGGACAGAATGTGAGAGATTTTGCCATCTTGAGCGGTTAAATCAGCGTAATGGCGCGATCTTGAACTCACAGCCGCATCATTCTGCATCGTGAAGGTCGCTATGCGCACTCATCCATCTCTCTGGCTGTTCTAAAGCAACGGCAAGCAGCGTCACAATAGTGACACTTCGGCCTACCTGTGATAATTTCCGATTCAAAAATCAGCTACGATCTCTCCGTTTTCTCTGGTCAAGTCAAACATATCAGATGTATTTCCAGTTGGGGATTCATATTCATTTATAAAATAGTAAACATTCTTGTTTAGTGGAATGCGTTTGGAAAGCTTTACATATATTTCTTCAGCTCCCTTAGCCTCAGAACGACTTTCCATGCTAAGTTGACATTGGTCCGTTATGCATTGGAACTTCTCTTACATCTTTACAGAAGGGAGCGCGAGATTGAACCGCGAACTGCGATTCAGTGAATTGTGAACAGGTGCGCGTGCCCCGTATTGGTCCGCGATGAGCACAAGTAAATTATTGCGACATTTCTAACATACAACTCAGAACGAAGAGAAACACAGTCAGTAGAAGCCTAATATATTAAAGAGTAGCCTAATCTATTAAGAAGGTCATGTATTGGTAGTTTAAGACAGGGACAATTTAAATTAAATGAGAATGCCTCTGACACAGACACAGTGGCGGTTCTAGACAATTTTTACTAGGGGGGCCAAGGAGGGGCCAGTGTTTAACCAGAGGGGCACATCAAAATTATAAGATTTTTTTTTTAACCAATAGTAGCTAGGTAGACATATATAATAATATATAGTAATAATATAATAATAATAGTATTGTTTTCTGTTCATAGTTTCTTCAAATTTAGACTTCTAGTGGTTGGTTAGCTGGCCAACAGTCATGACAACAAACATACCGTCATACAAAATTGCCCCACCGGACATTTCGGGCTAAAATCGCCACTGCTATTCACACTAAAATCTAAGCATGATTCTAATCTAAGCAAAAATCTGATGTCTCCTTTAGGATTTGTTTTTGGCGTTGATACAATCCTGAATAATTACTGTCTTATCAAACCTAAACTCTCCTGAGCAAGCTAGCGAGCTGTAGCTGATAGCACATCTAAATGAGACAGAAGGACAGCGATATTTGGAAAAGGCATTGATTATTGGCTGCGAAAAATATGTATGTGATCACAGGTCATGTAAGTAATTAAAACAGCGATTATCAACCGTGTTATTTTAGTGGTGGTTAAGAGTGCCAATATGGGCAGACGAGTTTAGGAAAGGGCAAAACAGCTCGCTAGCTATTAGCACTCTAGCTTGCTCAGGAGAGTTTAGCTTTAATAAGACACAGTAATTATTCACGATTGTATCAACGTGCCTCATTTCACCTAACAGGTCAGTCATTCCCTAAATCTTTTGGAATATAACGAAATTGTATATCTGGGTTTCTTTGGCGACAGCTGTCGCATCCAACAGCAAAACATATCCCCATTTGAACTTTCTGTGGGTGACCGACGCACTGCTAGACTACTGTGTCCGTGTTGGACACAAATATGGCGGCGCTTAGACACAGTGACGTCACATGGTATCCATGAATAGTAGTTGCTGAGTTCTCATTCACCGAAGAGCACCACACCTGGCAAACTACGGTGTTTGTGTGCGCCGCTTTAATTTACCCGTGTAGAATGTTGCGTCGCATTAGTTCTGCTTTTGGCGCTTGGGTGTAAAATCATAATAAATTCATAATTTTTTTATTTGGTCGGCACGGGGTGGCCACAGGGGTAGCCAGGGATATGTCTACGGGGGCACGGGCCACCCCAGGCCTCCGTGTAGAACCGCCACTGCACAGACAAGGAGAAGGGTCACTCCCACCGCGGAGCTGCATTCAAACAGCATTTTTTTTCTCCCCAGGCTGGCATGAAATGGCTTGCATAATACTTAGTAAGGAGGCCATAATCATTTTTGACTCATGGCTGAAGTTAAGTTTCTCCAGCTCTCCCCAGGTTGGCAAAAAAAACATCTCAAAATGCAGTAGATTGATGCTTTAAAATATGGAATATTTAAATTTTTCTTACGGGGGAGCATGCCCCCGGACCCCCCTAGAGGGGTAATATCCTTCTCACCTTTTTCACCCCTGACCTGTTTTCATGCCTGAGAAGGAATTGTGCACAGATTACATTGGTAGAGCCTAATCCTTTGTGGTATGTGCTATGTTCAGAACGCCAACATGTGCCTGTATCCTGCATAATGCTATGCATATTGTAGTACTTATTGTGTTTGTGTAGTACTTACTGTGTTTTTATGTTTTATGTTATGTGTAGTACTTACTGTGTTTGTATGTTTTTATGTTTACTGTATGCACCTATACATCAGAACAAATTCCAGGTAGGTGTAAACCTACTTGGCAATAAATACTATTCTGATTCTGATGTCTTTTCCTGACTAACAAACCAAATTCTGTGCAAAATACCTAGGGCTGTGTTCACTCCTCTGAATGAAGATTAAAGATCATAAACCTCATGTTCTCACCACCTCTGCTAAGCCTGTGTTCCATGACACCGGGTCCCAACTGAAACTGTACCCACTACATAGTTTATGAGTAACATAAACTTGTAGGAACCCTCCCCGTTCAGTTCCTGCTTTGAGAAAGCGTTGTGCTCATTGTTGTCTGTGTGCTGTGTGACCCTTAGTTGAATGACCAGTCCAGACAGGAGGCTGCTACACTTGTGATCAGGTGGGAACAGACGGCTTACAAGCTGTGTGCTTGGAGTTGTTCTGCTGTTGGTGTTTGCAAGGTGAGGCTGTTGGGTGTTAGCTTGCTAGTTTTGGACAAACACTCCATAATGCCTCTAAGTATTTTCATATTATTTGTGTACTCAACATTTACATTTGTTTGCCTTGCTTGCAAAAGCAAAGTGACAATGAAAAATAGCTCACAACGTCTCTAGAATTGCAACACTGTTTTAAGTCTACCAGTCCATTTGTCTTCCAACACCATATCACAACTCATGACAAAACACCGTCAGTAGCACCAGAAGGATGAAAATTCCCTGGTCAGGTAATTTACAGTGGAATATTGTCTTCCTGAATATTGTCCCCCCCCCCCCCCCATTCCTTCTAGTCCAACAGTCAGACATGTTCAACTGACTGTGAATTAATCTGTGTATAGGTGGGAACCATTTGGAGTTCTTTGAGTTCTCAACCCATCTTCACAGAGGGTTATCGTCATCTATTGCATCCCAGGGCTCACAGTTGGGCTGATGATTCAGGACAGGGTAGTGCAGCAGCGCTCTTCTCCAGCTGGGTGGAAATGGAAACTCAAGGAAAACCTGTAAAATCTTGGCACCAAAATCTCAGCAACCTGTATGAAGATGTGTATTCTACGGAACGCCTAAAGTCCTGCAAGGTGATATTTTCTATCTTGTGCGTATTACAGAATTATCTTGTGCGTTCCAGTTATTATCTTGTGGGAACAAGTTGTTATCTTGTGCGCATAACACAATTATCTTGTGCCCTCAAGTTATTTTCTTGTGAAGACAAGATAATTATAATTTGTGGGAACAAGGTAAGCATCTTAAATAAGTAACTTGTTTCCACAAGATAATAACTTGTGCACACAAGATTAAATAAATATGATCTTATGTGATTTTTAGGGCTCCTGTTTGGCTGGACAAATGTGGGACAGGATGAGATCGATCATGTTCTTCACAATGTCCTGGGGAGGGTGCAGAAGGTGGGGCTGGGTAGGGTGCGCCAGAGTCATGTCCCACGCGTCCAGCAGCACCACCCCCCGCAGGCTGCGGAACATGGCCCTCAGTACAGAGTCCAGCTGCACGGAGAACCAGTCGCTGTTGTACAGGCTGACCTCTGGGTCCAGCTTCTGCGGATTAGCCGTGCGCACCACCACCAGCGTGCCTGGCGCCCGGTCCAAAAGGCGGGCTAAGGCGCGGCGGATGTGGCGCAGTCGCCGCATGTACACCTCTACGGGGAATGTGCTGAAGTGCGACCAGATGCTCAGAGCCACAATGGTGTCATGGCCACCTGGCAGACCGTCAAGCTCGTTGGCCACATAGCGCAGCTCGCTGGTGGAGACAGTGGAGAAGCGGATGGGCGGGCCGTGGCAGCGGTACTTCAGCAGGATGTTATGGACGCTGTCTACAGCCATGAAGGGCCCCATGTTCTTTGGGCTGTGGAGGTTGATCTCCTTCAGTTCTGTAGGTGGAGGGACAGAGAGAAAGACCAAGAAGATGGACAAAGGCAGAGAGAGAGACAGATAGAGAGAGATTACACGGAGAAGGAACAAAAGTGAGTTAGAAAAAGTGAACGTGTGCATGCAATTTAAAAATGCATTGCTGAATTTGATAATATGATGATAGGAAAAAAAATTCAGCATTATGCAGATCAGTGCTGACCTGGAACAAAGGCGTTGAGGTACTCAAACCACTGTCGAACAGTAGAGTCTCCATACATGTAAAACAGTTTCCCTTGAAGACACTGAGTAATGGTGGAGGAGTCATTGAACTGTTGTATTGGGATTCCAGCTAAAGGTCTCCAAGAACCCTGGTAGTAATACCCAGACGGCAGGAACTTTGCCCGGTCTCTGCGAACCAAAGACAGCTCTGCGGAGGAGAAGTAGAATTAGAACTCTGCTGCATGCATGCACATGTGTGGACACACACAAACACGCTCACACACACACACGCACACAGATGTATTTATAAAATACACACCAAAGCCACAGATTACTACACATTGATCACCATTATTAAAAAACACACACACATATATACATACATACATACATCAACATTGAAAACATAACAAAAAACAGCTTCAGGTTATTTTATATTGTATATTATAACTACCATTGCCCTGGACCTGTTCAATCATTATCCAGTTCAATATTTTAGTCCGAGATCTGACCCAATGGGGTGAAGCAGAGAGAGTGAGAAAGGCTCACTCACCACCACCACCCCCCCCCCCCCCCCCTTCCTGTATCCCACTCCTTTGTCCTTTCCCAAGCCTGTGTTCGGTCAATCCTAATTCAACTAAATTGTTACTTTGTTCCTTTTAACAGAGATTGCTCTTTCTCTTACCTTTCACTGCGGGCAAAATAGTTATGTTGTCCATTCCGAGGGCTTGGACCGGAGCTTTGATGGTAGAGCTGTGACAAAAGATGAGAGAAAATCATCTTATCTTTCCCCCAGGTCCCTGTCCCGCAGTGGTGAATAGACAGTGCTTTTACTTCTGCTTCACAATATTAACAAGCGCATTAGTCGGTGACCTACTGTAACAATTAATTTGTGGCAGACAGAATAATATTTCTAGTTTGGTTCATACACTGAAACCAAAGGTCTGACTGTAAGACTCAGCTCAGAATAAAGAGAGGAGGATGGTGGTTCCCACATATACCCATACCTCAAGAACAGCAATGACTCTGTGGTGGTGAGCAGGTGCTTCTTGTAGTCCCCTTTGGCATGGTTGATGCGAGTGTGGCAGTCCAGCAGCCTGGGTTTGTAGCAGTACCAGGGCTCACCTGTGTGCGGATCTGTGTAGTTGCACAGCGCTGGCTGACGGGGTCCAGTGGGAAGGCACAGGTTGCAGACGGTGGTCTCAGACAGGAAGCCGGAGCGGAAGAGGCTCTGAAAGAAAACGCGGTCCGGCCGCTCTTCCCTCAAGCGCCGTAGCACGGCCACCGCCTCGCTTGAGTGCACCAGCGTCACCTCCACCTGCGCGGCCCCTGCCCACAGCAGTGGGAGCTCCACTGCGTACAGGCCATCCTGCCGGTCCACGACCCAGCCCGATGCACCGGCGCCAATCTCTGGGGAACGGATCCGGGCCAGCAGGAAGTCCCCGCCATACCTCTTGGGCTGGCCCAGGGAGTTCTGTATGTGGACCAGCACTTTCAGCTTGCCGCCCACCCGCCACGTGGCTTGGCCCGAGATGTCGGCGGGCGGCTGGATCACGAAATAACTGCGAGCCGGGTCGCTGCTCTGGTGGACCGGCACCCCCAGCGCGGGGGGCTCAGGCCAGGAAATGGACTCCAGGAGGTAGCGCTCCTCATGGGCCTCCTCTCGGGACACCTCCTGGCCCAGGTTGGGACAGTAGCTGCGATTCTGGTCCAGAGGCAGGAAGGGTCCAGAGGGCTTGAAGACGGAACTGATGCTGCTCTGGAGCTGGTAGAGAGAGGACATCGACTGGCAGTTCCATCTCTGTGAGAGAGGATGAGGGTGAAGGAGGAGGAGAGAGAGGGAAGGGGGAAGAGGGAGAGGTGGGCGAAGGTGGAGAGAATGGAGTGAATGAGAGAGGAAGAGGGGGAGAGAAAGGGAAGAGACGGAGGGAGATAGAGAGAGAAGGGTGGGGTTAGGAAAGAAATACAGAGATGGAGGGAGAAGAGAGAGAGGTAGAGGAGAGTGAGACAGTGACTTAGATAGGGAGGGAGGAGAGAAAGGGAAAAGACAGGTAAGGAGACAGAGAGAGAGCGACAGTGGGGTGGGGAGTGAGAGAAGCAACAATCTATAATCCACAAACATTTTGTGAGTACTTTACTGTTGTGTGTGAGCCCTCTTTAACCCTCTATACCCCAATAGAATTCTAGAACACTGCAGCATATTACTGCGAAAACCAGAGAATTCCTGTATTTTTTGTTATTCTGTAAACAAACAGTTACAGTTAGAAAACAAAAGAAAAATTACTATTACAAGTTTGTTTTGTTTGAAAGGGCATAAATTGTTTGTTAATATAATATCAAACATGTATTACTGACATCTACAAATATTAAAATACATAGCTTTACATACACCCTAAAGTTCAAATTCATAAGTTTTGAATGGTACTGCAGACCTATTTATTACATTTAATATCATCTTAATGTATTTAATTAGTATTTGTTTTATATTTTGTAAATAAATAAATACATATTAAACTTAATATTTAAATATTAACACTACTAAACCATATAGATAACCAACATTTTTGCTAATTTGGTGGAAAACACCAACCTCTATGCCTCTTCAAATGCATCCTGGTGCAATACATTTGTGGAAGAGGTGAAGGTGTTTGTGGGAATAAACATCCTCATGGGTATCCATCATTTACCCTCTGATCTTGACTACTGTTCATCTGATCCAGCCTTACAAGTGTCCTATGTGGCAGACACCATGCCACAAAATAGGTATGAGGAGTTATGCAGATACGTACCCTGTTCAAACCCAAGGATAGCAGACTCAGGTGACAAGCTTCAGAAAGTGAGACCATTACAGTTTTTTCCAATCATTTTCACACTTGGTTCAATACCATGTACACTTTCTCAAAAAACTTAACACATCCAGCATATCAGTAGACTATGTGAACTAAATGGGATACTTTTCCATTGCTTAGATACAAAATGCAGTCAATGACCACTTCTTCCAAAATTCATGGATACCCGTCTCAGTCAATGTTCACCACCAGCAAAACGCTGTGCAACTACAGCATTTGTGTTGAAATGTACATGTGTGTAAAATATAGATGTAAGTGTCACTGAAGACATTTTCCCACCATTACGGCTGCATATGAAATTCATGGGCCATCAACGAGACAAAGTGACCCAAAAAGGGAACTACAACAAAAATGTATATCCAAAGTGAGTTACAATATAAATTTTCATTGCCCAGGAATTGAACCCAGGTCAGCTACTTGTTAGCCAACAACACTAACCACTGTACCACTTATCACACCTGCCAATCTTGCCACACAAAACTGGTATCTACAAACCAACAGAAAAGTTTGTTCTTACGGTTTTCCAATAATTTTTACTCGTCTCAATACCATGTACACATTCCCAAAACACTTAACACATCGAGCATACCAGTAGACTATGTGAACCAAACTGTGGATACTTGCCCCTATGCTTATATACAAATGCAGTCAATGACCACTTCTTCCGAAATTCATGGATACCTGTCTCAGTCAAGGTTCACTACCAGCAAAACGCTGTGCAACTACAGCATTTTTTGCCGATGTTTAGATACTCTATTCAAAACAGTTAACTTTCAGTTTAAAACCTAACTTACAGTAATTTAGATTACTGTACATGGAAAGATGCTGTATTTGGACAGACAAATTAAGGTATATGCTTGAATAAAACAAAGTATTCTTATTTTAGCAGAAAGTTTAGTTATTTTGTTGTTTTGGCTTGCAGACTTCTTACTATCTCTACAGAAGGCAAACATAGATGTAGCTGTTCCTGAAGAGTTGTTTCCACTATTACAGTACTGCTCTATATGTAAGTCATAGGCTATCAGTGAAAGACAGTGATTGAAAAATGCAATTACAGTAAATGTACCCACTCAATACTGACATCTATTGTGAGAAGCAAACTAACATATGAACACTGTCTACAGATAGTTAGCTTGGATTGACGTATTTCCAAGATGCAATGCAAAGGAGAATGTTACCGTAAATTTGAAGTTCAAACATGTCAAAGTTTGACACCAAATACAGAGGACAGAATGGATCAGCATTAGGGCTACAGTAGAATTCTAATGGTATTACAGTACTTTGGTAGACTGTATCTTGTGTTGATGTATGTAAATATTGGAAATACTACAGTAAATACTTAGCATATTTATGCCTTTTTGTTGTCCTGTAGTAAGTCTATATAGTGCAGTAACACGTGCAATTTTAGCATATGCATAATGACACATATTGCAGCATTTTAGAATTGTTTGTTCACCGTAATATAACAATATTTACTGTAGTCCAAAGAAGTGTTTGCCTTTGTGTGTTTTTTCTCCTTTTTGCAATGCAAACCTACAGTAATCTATGCCAATCTAGAGGATACAGCAACATGTTATATATGCAATTGGCAATGCTTCAAGTGTTTAGTGTTTTTTAGGTCATTGTACTCTGAGAGAGAACATTTGCTAAAGTTACGGCATTACTCACTTTTGGGTGAAGTATGAAGTGTTTTGGTGGTTGTAGTGCATTTTGCACAAAAGGTTAACTGATATGCTGAGGTGTGTGTCTGTTAAGCCCACTGTGTGAAGAGTTTTGGAAAAAGTGTACATGGTATTGACACAAGTTTAAAAGTGATCGAAAAAAACTGTAATGTGTGTGCTCCAGGAGAACGTCCTAAAACTTCATCGACCGTGGAAAAATCTCTCAGTAGGTGAGGCCATGATGACGGCATGTTACTTTGGAAACAGTATATGCCTACGAAACATGTCAGATGGGGTATTAAGATCTGGTGTCTCTATGACTCCCTGAAAGGATACTGTTTAGCATTCAATGTATAAATAGGCAACAAGGGGTGTGTGGCAGATGATATTTGGTTTTGGGATAGAGGGTAGTAATGGATCTTATGTCAGACAACCTATACAAACACCACCACTTGTATGCGGACAACTTTTGTCCTTCAATTCCTTTAGTGAGAAACCTACTCTGTCCTACTGAAGCTTCCCTACGCTCATCAGGCCTCTCGCTGCTCTCCCCCATGTCCTCACTCCTCTCTGCTGCCACAGCACCCTCACTCACTTCTCTACTCTCAGATGAGCTGGAACACCCGACATCCTGACGCATAAAAGAAAAAACTATCCCATTATTGTAAGCCATCACAGTGGAAGCCATTAGTGTTTCCTCCATTTTTCTGTCAATTGTTTTCTGTCACATCATCGGCTCAATATTCCAGTGTGAACTACATACGGACTAGCTACTGCACATCTACTATACATTTTATGTAGTATTGATGTCCTATACTATGGTCCTATATGAGCACTGATTTCATTGTGATTGGCTTTCTACAGCTTAAAAACTGTACCAGCTTAAAATTTAACATCACAACATATTACTAGCTGGTTGTCGAATAATCTGCTGAATGCCTTTCCAATATGAGGTTTTAAATATATTATAAATGGTTATCTTGCTATTGATTGTCTTTAGCTACTGTTGTTACAATGAGCTTACAGCTCAAAAAAGAATGGAGGTTTGAATAACTAGTAGAGACGAACAAAAAATAATTAGAAGTGAGAATAAAAAAAAGTGACCCATTTTCACAGTTTTCTTTTTTACTATACATGTTATTTATCTAAATCTAAACAGTTTAGTAAGTAATGAGGCTGATGCAGTCACTAGCTAGCTATCAACCAACTCCTGACTGGCTCGAACTCCTCAGACTTACGTTACCTCAGTCAATGTAGATAGCTAGCAAAATAGCTGTAAAACTAGTCATGAAAATTGAGATGACGATCCAAATTTTAAAAAGACATTTTCTTCTGACAAACAGAAAACACAGCCGATTACCCATGTCGTCGTTATTTGTGCACAAAATAGCTCTCACCCACAGACGCAGGTGCTTGCTTCGTAGGTTGCGAAAGTCACGAATTGACCGTCATTTCCACAAGTGAGGTAACGTGAAAATTTGCTTATTTGAACGTCCCTCAAAGATCAATAATTAAATGTTACATAACTCGGCAAATAAAAGTGTCATGGGTTTACAATCCATTCAAATTTCATTGATCTAGCTATGTCTTATCAATTTGGAGAACGATGAGGCTGGTGCTAGTTGTAAACCAACACTTCTCAGTGACCGCCATACGAAGACGTTACTAGAGAGTTAGCTAGTCAGAAAAAAACAGGAGGATACTAATATTACTATTTTTAATACGTTTTTTAATTTTGATTTTTCAAACATGGTCGTCACTGTCATACAAACGTGATGAGTCGTCGTCTTTGGTGCACAAAAATACGGTCTCATCCAGTGAGAACAGATGCAGACGTCTCTGATTGCTAGCCTTTACTGCAAGAGACACTGTAATCCTCAGGCCATCTGTCAGTAGCGAAGTTTAGTTAACAAATACTTCAGAAAAGTCAATGACAGCATACCAAGTTTCCGGTTTCAAAATAAAAGTAAGATGTTCATGTATCCACTAGCGGAGTATTATTTCATGAATTAATGTTGTAGTATAAAAACTGTGTCTTTAAAAGTTACGGCCGGCCGCGGCCGCTATGGGGAAATTCTAACATGCCGTCGGCGGCCGCTATGGGGATTAGAGGGTTAAGTGATGTGGCACCACATAACAAAAGTAACAAGTTCAGTTTTATGAGTAACAGTAACATTACTGACCTCCAGAGTGTGAATGTTCTGCAAGAAGAAGATGACTCCTGACAGCGCAAGGACGAGGAAGATGAGGGCATATTTGGACAGATTTCCTTCCATCTTGCGCGGTTAAATCCGTTTATTATAGACTACCGCTGTTCAGAAAGTTCCAAAAAGTTCCGTTAATTCGAATGGGCGTGTTTTCAGGGTCGCTTCTTGTTTTCTCGCAGTGTTTCCCCTTTCTGCTTACAATTCCCATCCAACGCCGACTCTGAAGTGTCCTCTTTTTCACAAACTCAACTATGGTCACCCTACATATAATAAACAAATTACTAACCTCAACCGTTCAGTCATGCCAGGACATATCAAACTGAGGCTTTGGCGTATCAACCTATCGCGAAGTTGATACGCCAAAGCATCAGTTTGATATTTCCCAACATGAGAATTGCAACACTGTTTTAAGTCTACCAGTCCATTGGTCTTCCAACACCATATCACAACTCAGGACTAAACACCATCAGTTTAATTAACAACATCTGGTCCCAGCAGTCAGCAGTGGCGGTTCTACATGGAATTACGCCCCGGGCGAAACCCCCTCTGAGCGTCATCTTATTACAGTGCATGAAATGCCCTGTATTGTTATTCCTTGGCTTCTTATTACAGTGCATGAAATGCCCTGTATTGTTATTCCTAGGCTTCTTATTACAGTGCATGAAATGCCCTGTATTGTTATTCCTTCGTTTCTTATTCTTCTACTTCTTATTACAGTGCATGAAATGCCCTGTATTGTTATTCCTAGGCTTCTTATTCTTCTTATTATTATTATTCTTTGTACCGAACTTCTGCGCTTAATTCAGCTCGAACCGCTTAACTTAGAAACTTTGTTCAAACTTTGCTGCGTAGGTCTTGTAAAGGACACTTATGCTATGTATTTTTCATTTTTCTAAACTTTATACTTTTTAAAATATTAAAGAAAAACTAATACAAATTTTCCCATTCACTTACATTGGGCCATTATGACATCATAATAGGGTCATTAAACTGGCTTGCACCTGTGCTTCACTGACACCTGCGCCAAGGTTCCAAGGCTCCTCTTCTCTCTCTGTCCCTCTCAATTCAACTGTATAACTAGGAATATTATTCTTTCCTTCTTCCACTCTTCTTTTCTTTCTTCACTCTTCTTTCCTTCTTCTTTCTTTTCTTCTTTCCTTTCTTCACTCTTCTTTCCTTTCTTCTTTCCTTCTTCCACTCTTCTTTCCTTCTTCTACTCTTCTTTTCTTTCTTCACTCTTCTTTCCTTCTTCCACTCTTCTTTCCTTCTTCTACTCTTCTTTTCTTTCTTCACTCTTCTTCCACTCTTCTTTCCTTCTTCCACTCTTCTTTCCTTTCTTCTTTCCTTCTTCCACTCTTCTTTCCTTCTTTCTCTCTTCTTTCTTTTCTTCTTTCCTTCTTCCACTCTTCTTCCACTCTTCTTTCCTTCTTTCACTCTTCTTTCTTTTCTTCTTTCCTTCTTCCACTCTTTTTTCCTTCTTTCACTCTTCTTTCCTTCTTTCACTTTTCTTTTTTTTCTTCTTTCCTTCTTCCACTCTTCTTTTCTTTCTTCACTCTTCTTTCTTTTCTTCTTTCCTTCTTCTTTACTTCTTCCACTCTCCTTTCCTTTCTTCTTTCCTTCTTATACTTTCCTTTTTTTTCCTCTTTCCTTCTTCTTTCCTTTCTTCACTCTTCTTTCTTTTCTTCTTTCCTTCTTCCCTTCTTCTTTCCTTCTTCGACTCTTCTTTCCTTTCTTCTTTCCTTTCTTTACTCTTCTTTCCTTTCTTATTTCCTTCTTTCACTCTTCTTTCTTTTCTTCTTCCTTTCTTAACTTTTGCATTTCATGCACTGGTATTTCCTTCAGGAAATGCATTTTCTAGTTATTCTCTTTACCGACTTCTGCACTTAATTCAGCTCGAACCGCTTAACTTAGAAACTCCGTTCAAACTTTGGCGCGTATGTCTTGTAAAGGACACTTATGCTATGTATTTTTCATTTTTCTAAACTTTATACTTTTTAAGATATTAAATAAAAACGAATACAAATTTCTCCCATTGACTTACATTGGGCCATTATGACATCATAATAGGGTCATTAAACTGGCTTGCACCTGTGCTTCACTGACACCTGCACCAAGGTTCCAAGGCTCCTCTTCTCTCTCTGTCCCTCTCCATTCAACTGTATAACTAGGAATTACTTTCCTTCTTCCACTCTTCTTTCCTTCTTTCACTCTTCTTTCCTTCTTTCCTTCTTTAACTCTTCTCTCTTTTCTTCTTTCACTCTTCTCTCTTTTCTTTTTTCATCTTCCACTCTTCTTTTCTTTATTCACTCTTCTTTCCTTCTTCCACTCTTATTTCTTTTCTTCACTCTCCTTTCCTTTCTTCTTTCCTTCTTTCACTCTTCTTTATTTTCTTCTTCCACTCTTCTTTCCTTTGTTCTTTCTTTCCTTCACTCTTCTCTCTTTTCTTCTTTCCTTCTTTCACTCTTCTCTCTTTTCTTTTTTCATCTTTCACTCTTCTTTCCTTCTTTTACTCTTCTTTACTTTCTTCTCCATCTTTCCTTCTTTCACTCTTCTTTATTTTCTTCTTTCCTTCTTCCACTCTTCTTTCCTTCTTTTACTCTTCTTTACTTTCTTCTCCATCTTTCCTTCTTCCACTCTTCTTTCCTTCTTCTACTCTTCTTTTCTTTCTTCACTCTTCTTTCCTTCTTCCACTCTTCTTTCCTTTCTTCTTTCTTTTCTTCTTCCACTCTTCTTTCCTTTCTTCACTCTTCTTTCCTTTCTTCTTTCCTTCTTTCACTCTTCTTTCTTTTCTTCTTTCCTTTCTTCACTCTTCTTTCCTTCATTCTTTCCTTCTTCCACTCTTCTTTCCTTCTTCCACTCTCCTTTCCTTTCTTCACTCTTTCTTCCTTTCTTCTTTCCTTCTTTTACTCTTCTTTCCTTTCTTCTTTCACTCTTCTTTCTTTTCTTCTTCCTTTCTTAACTTTTGCATTTCATGCACTGGTATTTCCTTCAGGAAATGCATTTTCTAGTTATTACAGTGCATGAAATGCCCTGTATTGTTATTCCTAGGCTTCTTATTCTTCTTCTTATTATTCTCTTTACCGATTTTCTGCGCTTAATTCAGCTTGAACCACTTAACGTAGAAACTTCGTTCGAACTTTGCCGCGTAGGTCTTGTAAAGGACACTTATGCTATGTATTTTTCACTTTTCTAAACTTTATACTTTTTAAGATATTAAAGAAAAACTAATACAAATTTTCCCATTGACTTACATTGGGCCATTATGACATCATAATAGGGTCATTAAACTGGCTTGCACCTGTGCTTCACTGACACCTGCGCCAAGGTTCCAAGGCTCCTCTTCTCTCTGTCCCTCTCCATTCAACTGTATAACTAGGAATATTATTCTTTCCTTCTTCCACTCTTCTTCTTTCATTCTTCCACTCTTCTTTCCTTCTTCCACTCTCCTTTCCTTTCTTCTTTCCTTCTTCCACTCTTCTTTCCTTCTTCTACTCTTCTTTTCTTTCTTCACTCTTCTTTCCTTCTTCCACTCTTCTTTCCTTCTTCTACTCTTCTTTTCTTTCTTCACTCTTCTTTCCTTCTTCTTTCTTTTCTTCTTTCCTTTCTTCACTCTTCTTTCCTTTCTTCTTTCCTTCTTCCACTCTTCTTTCCTTCTTCTACTCTTCTTTTCTTTCTTCACTCTTCTTTCCTTCTTCCACTCTTCTTTCCTTCTTCTACTCTTCTTTTCTTTCTTCACTCTTCTTCCACTCTTCTTTCCTTCTTCCACTCTTCTTTCCTTTCTTCTTTCCTTCTTCCACTCTTCTTTCCTTCTTTCTCTCTTCTTTCTTTTCTTCTTTCCTTCTTCCACTCTTCTTCCACTCTTCTTTCCTTCTTTCACTCTTCTTTCTTTTCTTCTTTCCTTCTTCCACTCTTTTTTCCTTCTTTCACTCTTCTTTCCTTCTTTCACTTTTCTTTTTTTTCTTCTTTCCTTCTTCCACTCTTCTTTTCTTTCTTTACTCTTCTTTCTTTTCTTCTTTCCTTCTTCTTTACTTCTTCCACTCTTCTTTCCTTTCTTCTTTCCTTCTTATACTTTTTTTTCCCTCTTTCCTTCTTCTTTCCTTTCTTCACTCTTCTTTCTTTTCTTCTTCCCTTCTTCTTTCCTTCTTCCACTCTTCTTTCCTTCTTCCACTCTTCTTTCTTTTCTTCTTTCCTTCTTCCACTCTTCTTTCCTTCTTTCACTCTTCTTTCCTTTCTTCTTTCCTTCTTTCAATCTTCTTTCTTTTCTTCTTTCCTTCTTCCACTCTTCTTTCCTTTCTTTCACTCTTCTTTCTTTTCTTCTTTCCTTCTTCCACTCTTCCTTCCTTCTTCTTTCCTTATTTCACTCTCCTTTCCTTTCTTCTTTCCTTCTTTTAATCTTATTTCTTTTCTTCTTTCCCTTTTCCACTCTTCTTTCCTTTCTTCACTCTTCTTTCCTTTCTTCCACTCTTCTTTCTTTTCTTCCACTCTTCTTTCCTTCTTTCACACTTCTTTCTTTTCTTCTTTCCTTCTTCTACTCTTCTTTCCTTTCTTCACTCTTCTTTCCTTTCTTCTTTCCTTCTTCCACTCTTCTTTCCTTTCTTCACTCTTCTTTCCTTTCTTCTTTCCTTCTTCCACTCTTCTTTCCTTCTTCTACTCTTCTTTCCTTTCTTCACTCTTCTTTCTTTTCTTCTTTCCTTCTTCCACTCTTCTTTCCTTCTTTCACTCTTCTTTCCTTTCTTCTTTCCTTCTTTCACTCTTCTTTCTTTTCTTCTTTCCTTCTTCTACTCTTCTTTCCTTTCTTCACTCTTCTTTCTTTTCTTTTTCCACTCTTCTTTCCTTCTTCCACTCTTCTTTCATTTCTTTCACTCTTCTTTCTTTTCTTCTTTCCTTCTTCCACTCTTCCTTCATTCTTTTTTCCTTCTTTCACTCTTCTTTCCTTTCTTCTTTCCTTCTTTCAATCTTCTTTCTTTTCTTCTTTCCTTTTTCCACTCTTCTTTCCTTTCTTCACTCTTCTTTCTTTTCTTCTTCCACTCTTCTTTCCTTCTTCGACTCTTCTTTACTTTCTTTCACTATTCTTTCTTTTCTTCTTTCCTTCTTCCACTCTTCCTTCCTTCTTCTCTCCTTCTTTCACTCTTCTTTCCTTTCTTCTTCCCTTCTTTCAATCTTCTTTCTTTTCTTCCACTCTTCTTTCCTTCTTCCACTCTTCTTTCCTTCTTTCACACTTCTTTCTTTTCTTCTTTCCTTCTTCCACTCTTCTTTCCTTTCTTCACTCTTCTTTCCTTTCTTCTTTCCTTCTTCCACTCTTCTTTCCTTCTTTTACTCTTCTTTCCTTTCTTCTTTCCTTTCACTCTTCTTTCTTTTCTTCTTCCTTTCTTAACTTTTGCATTTCATGCACTGGTATTTCCTTCAGGAAATGCATTTTCTAGTTCTTCTTCTTCTTCTTCTTATTACAGTGCATGAAATGCCCTGTATTGTTATTCCTAGGCTTCTTATTCTTCTTCTTCTTATTATTCTCTTTACCGACTTCTGCGCTTAATTCAGCTTGAACCGCTTAACGTAGAAACTTCGTTCAAACTTTGCTGCATAGGTCTTCTAAACGACACTTATGCTATGTATTTTTCATTTGTCTAAACGTTATACTTTTTAAGATATTAAATAAAAACGAATACAAATTTTCCCATTGACTTACATTGGGCCATTATGACATCATAATAGGGTCATTAAACTGGCTTGCACCTGTGCTTCACTGACACCTGCGCCAAGGTTCCAAGGCTCCTCTTCTCTCTGTCCCTCTCCATTCAACTGTATAACTAGGAATATTATTATTTCCTTCTTCCACTCTTCTTTCCTTCTTCCACTCTCCTTTCCTTTCTTCTTTCCTTCTTCTACTCTTCTTTTCTTTCTTCACTCTTCTTTCCTTCTTCCACTCTTCTTTCCTTTCTTCTTTCTTTTCTTCTTCCACTCTTCTTTCCTTTCTTCACTCTTCTTTCCTTTCTTCTTTCCTTCTTTCACTCTTCTTTCTTTTCTTCTTTCCTTTCTTCACTCTTCTTTCCTTCATTCTTTCCTTCTTCCACTCTTCTTTCCTTCTTCCACTCTCCTTTCCTTTCTTCACTCTTTCTTCCTTTCTTCTTTCCTTCTTTTACTCTTCTTTCCTTTCTTCTTTCACTCTTCTTTCTTTTCTTCTTCCTTTCTTAACTTTTGCATTTCATGCACTGGTATTTCCTTCAGGAAATGCATTTTCTAGTTATTACAGTGCATGAAATGCCCTGTATTGTTATTCCTAGGCTTCTTATTCTTCTTCTTATTATTCTCTTTACCGATTTTCTGCGCTTAATTCAGCTTGAACCACTTAACGTAGAAACTTCGTTCGAACTTTGCCGCATAGGTCTTGTAAAGGACACTTATGCTATGTATTTTTCACTTTTCTAAACTTTATACTTTTTAAGATATTAAAGAAAAACTAATACAAATTTTCCCATTGACTTACATTGGGCCATTATGACATCATAATAGGGTCATTAAACTGGCTTGCACCTGTGCTTCACTGACACCTGCGCCAAGGTTCCAAGGCTCCTCTTCTCTCTGTCCCTCTCCATTCAACTGTATAACTAGGAATATTAAGAGACACCTTCCATACTCTCCTTTTTTTTCTCTCCATCTTTCTCTCTATCCCTTTCCTTCTTCCACTCTTCTTTCCTTCTTCCACACTTCTTTCCTTTCCTCTTTCCTTCTTCAACTCTTCTTTCCTTCTTCCACTCTTCTTTCCTTTCTTCTTTCCTTCTTCCACTCTTCTTTCCTTCTTCCACTTCTTTCCTTCTTCCACTCTTCTTTCCTTTCTTCACTCTTCTTTCCTTCTTCCACTCTTCTTCCACTCTTCTTTCCTTCTTCCACTCTTCTTTCCTTCTTCCACACTTCTTTCCTTTCCTCTTTCCTTCTTCAACTCTTCTTTCCTTCTTCCACTCTTCTTTCTTTTCTTCTTTCCTTCTTCCACTCTTCTTTCCTTCTTTCATTTTTCTTTTTTTTCTTCTTTCCTTCTTCCACTCTTCTTTCCTTTCTTCACTCTTCTTTCTTTTCTTCTTTCCTTCTTCTTTCCTTATTCCACTTCTTTCCTTTCTTCTTTCCTTCTTTCACTCTTCTTTCTTTTCTTCTTTCCTTCTTCCACTCCTTTCCTTTCTTCACTCTTCTTTCCTTTCTTCTTTCCTTTTTCCACTCTTCTTTCCTTCTTTTACTCTTCTTTCCTTCTTTCACTCTTCTTTCTTTTCTTCTTCCTTTCTTAACTTTTGCATTTCATGCACTGGTATTTCCTTCAGGAAATGCATTTTCTAGTTATTATTCTCTTTACCGACTTCTGCGCTTAATTCAGCTCGAACCGCTTAACGTAGAAACTTTGTTCAAACTTTGTTGCATAGGTCTTGTAAACGACACTTGTGCTATGTATTTTTCATTTTTCTGAACTTTAAACTTTTTAAGATTTTAAAGAAAAACTAATAAAAATGTCCCCATTGACTTACATTGGGCCATTATGACATCATAATAGGGTAATTAAACTGGCTTGCACCTGTGCTTCACTGACACCTGCGCCAAGGTTCCAAGGTTCCTCTTCTCTCTGTCCCTCTCCATTCAACTGTATAACTAGGGATATTAAGAGACACCTTCCATACTCTAATTTGTTTTCTCTTTCCTTTCTTCTTTCCTTCTTCCACTCTTCTTTCCTTCTTCCAATCTTTTTTCCTTCTCTCACTCTTCTTCCTTTCTTCTTTCCTTCTTTCACTCTTCTTTCCTTTCTTCTTTCCATCTTCTACTCTTCTTTCCTTTCTTCACTCTTCTCTTTTCTTCTTTCCTTCTTCCACTCTTCTTTCCTTCTTTCACTCTTCTTTCTTTTCTTCTTTCCTTCTTCTACTCTTCTTTCCTTTCTTCACTCTTCTTTCTTTTCTTCTTCAACTCTTCTTTCCTTCTTCCACTCTTCTTTCCTTTCTTTCACTCTTCTTTCTTTTCTTCTTCCACTCTTCCTTCCTTCTTCCACTCTTCTTTCCTTTCTTCCACTCTTCTTTCCTTCTTTTACTCTTCTTTCCTTTCTTCTTTGCTTCTTCACTCTTCTTTCTTTTCTTGTTCCTTTCTTAACTTTTGCATTTCATGCACTGGTATTTCCTTCAGGAAATGCATTTTCTAGTTATTCTCTTTACCGACTTCTGCGCTTAATTCAGCTTGAACCGCTTAACGTAGAAACTTCGTTCAAACTTTGCTGCATAGGTCTTGTTAAGGACACTTATGCTATGTATTTTTCATTTTTCTAAACTTTATACTTTTTAAAATATTAAATAAAAACTAATACAATTTCTCCCATTGACTTACATTGGGCCATTATGACATCATAATAGGGTCTTTAAACTGGCTTGCACCTGTGCTTCACTGACACCTGCGCCAAGGTTCCAAGGCTCCTCTTCTCTCTGTCCCTCTCCATTCAACTGTATAACTAGGAATATTATTCTTTCCTTCTTCCTCTCTTCTTCTTTCCTTCTTCCACTCTCCTTTCCTTTCTTCTTTCCTTCTTCCACTCTTCTTTCCTTCTTCTACTCTTCTTTTCTTTCTTCACTCTTCTTTCCTTCTTCCACTCTTCTTTCCTTCTTTTACTCTTCTTTCCTTTCTTCTTTCCTTATTTCTTTTCTTCTTCCACTCTTCTTTCCTTTCTTCTTTCCTTCTTTCACTCTTCTTTCTTTTCTTCTTTCCTTTCTTCACTCTTCTTTCCTTTATTCTTTCCTTCTTCCACTCTTTATTCCTATCTTCACTCTTCTTTCTTTTCTTCTTTCCTTCTTCCTCTCTTCTTTCCTTCTTTTACTCTTCTTTCCTTTCTTCTTTCCTTCTTTCACTCTTCTTACTTTTCTTCTTCCTTTCTTAACTTTTGCATTTCATGCACTGGTATTTCCTTCAGGAAATGCATTTTCTAGTTTATTTTTTATTATAACAATATAAGTGAAAGACAAACTTAAACGTATCAATTGCACACATCCTTCAATAGAACATTTGAATAACACACTTAAGAGAATCAATGCACACATCATGTGCATTAATGTTAGCTAACCAGCTCTTTGTAAGTTAGGTTGTGCAAGCACTCAACATGCATTATGGTTTAGTTGAGTTAGCTAATCGTGGCTAACGGGATTTCGCTAACGCTGGCTATTATAGTTGTGTCAAAAGGAAATATATGGTCTAACCAGCTAGCTATAGACCTGTTCATTATTAAGATTATACAAGTACTCTGTATGCTGTTATATTCTGTTAGTTGTGGCTAGCGGGACTTCGCTAACACTTTAGCCTAGTGTCAGATGAATGAACATGTCTATACCCTATGGTCAAATCAGCTAGCTAACGCTAGCTAGCAAACAATTCTGTTGGTGCTCAACATTAGCTGGTTGCCTTAATAGGAATTTAGGTTAAGTTACACTTAACTGAAAACACATTTTTACCTTGTCCACTTGAGCATCCTTCAATAGTTATCTTGATAATGTAATAGACTACTCTGTAAAAGATGTATTTAATTTCCCTCCGGATAAATAAAGTATCTATCTATCTATCTATCTATCTATCTATACTCTGCTAACTACCTACTACCTTCACCAGTTGGATAAGTTGGAGCAGTCAGTGGTCACCTTCCACCAATTCACCTTGCCCTTGGTGACCACATAATCGTTCTGTATTACCTATTTGTATTAGCCATTTCACACAATTCAGAAAAACGAAAACGTGCAGGAATTATAGGCCTGTAATTATAATGTTATGAATGTGCGTTATTTGGAAGAAAGTCGAGGTGTGACTGCCATACAGTGGATCCCCCGCCCCCCCTTGTCCGTTCCATTTGGGAGACCCCTCCCTTTCCCCCTTCTCTCTTCTCACTCAGGATCTGTCCACGGCACCTTCTTAGCGAGCAGAGGCGCCTGCAGCTGCAGGGGGCGCCAATTTGCCAAATCCCACACACAGTGATATGATAGATAATAGAAAACCGCTTCGCGGCCCAGATGATTTTTTTTTTTTTTTAAGTGCTCTTGCCGCCCCCCACGTTTTATGAAAAAGTCCGCCCCGGGCGGCTGCCCGGGTCGCCCGTGCCTAAAACCGCCCCTGGGTCCCAGACCAGGTCAGGTCATTTACCGTGGAAAATTGTTTTCCTGCTTGGTTTTGTGACACTGCAGCAATCAAACATTGCTCTGCGCGATGTCTCTGCGTACCGCACTGCAGGGGATTGTTCAACTGGATGTGAATTAAACTGTGTTAAAAGTAGGTGGGAACCACTTGGAGTTCTTTGAGTTCCCAACCCATCTTCACATAGGGTTATCGTCATCTATTGCATCCCAGGGCTCACTGTTGGGCTGATGATTCAGTAACCACGACATGTTTTTATATTTATCTTAGACAGACACACGTTTTATTTCCATATCGTACTGATTGACAAGCCAAGCTAGCGTAAACGCTTTCACTGAAGTTACGTGCTAAACAAAACCGATGTAACGTTTACATTACGAACTAGGTTATGCTACGTCTAATTATTACACAATTGCTATGAATGGAAACAGCTATGTGTAACTTCTATAATGTTACTCTGAGCTGAAACAGGCACACGTCCAAGTATTGACAGTGATTCAAGTAGTTGTTGAAAGATTGTATCAGTTAACTAACCATCTAGTTAGCTTGCTATCTGTATATGACACCTGACCAGCGTCGTTTCATCGTTTACAGAGCTGGCAACTTTTCCAAAAACTTTGGAGTGAGATTTTGACGCGGGTGACCAACATTTTGGGAATCAGGGAATTGGAATTAATTTGGCGTTGTACGCATGTTGTGCCCTGCATCCTGGTGGTTTGTGGGGCCCAAAGACGTTGATAGGGGCGGCCTACTGGAGATGGACAACTTTGGTTACATTCTGTGAAGCCAATACATAGCTGAATTTTGGTTTAAGGTGATGTTATTTCCTGCATTCTAGTGGATTTTTGGGTGGTATGCTAAAGATGTGCAATACCTGAACTTATTCTGATTCATGTTCATCTGATCATGACTTGTAGGGCCTTCTAGACTTGAGCTGAACATTCAACCAGAAAACTATTGTTGTGCCTCAATGACTGTCTATGTACCACAATATAGCCTAATTAGTAGACCTGTGTTTAAGATTTGACCAAGGTAGGTTGATTGACATTTTGATTACAATGGTATTCAACTAATTCTTAACTGAAACCTTACCTATACTGTTAATAATTGTATTCTAAAGAGCACTTAATGATTTATGTTCAGCAAAAAATTACACAACATTAGTTAGGGAGAAATATTTTTCATTATTCAAAGCCTCCAACCACACGTTCCATCAAACAAAAAAGTGCAACAAATAAAGTGCTTATACAGTAGCCTTTTTAAGCAATACAATGGATCAACACATGACAAAAATTACTAAAAATGAGGTATCAGATGCAGATCAGAAGCTGGTTAGTCATTTTCTAAGATCTGTGGGCAAGGTTGTACTGGCCTGTGGCCTTCTTGGACATACCATATTTTGTGACCTCTGAGGGGGGCTCCCATCTGAAACAGGGCTCCAGGTTGGCCATCTTTATGGCCATTATTGAGGACAGGGTGCCATCCAATGCCAGGCTATTTCTGGTCTTAGTTTTGTTCAGTCCCACAACTAAAAACACCCTCTCAGCATCTGCATTCGAATGGGGCAACACCAGGACCAGCTTGGCGAAGGCAGCAAGCCTCTCAAATTCTTTGGCTCCTGTCACCTATGGAAAATGAACCAAGAACAAAATGGAAAAACATACCATATTTTGTTTTGATTAATACTGTAAGTGTACTGTAACAAATTTCTGATACAACATGCATAGTTTGCATCATGTATGCCGTGAGAAATTGGATGTGTGGCGTGAGTGCGTGTGAAAACATGCAAAAGCGTGTGTCTTACGGCGAAACCGTGAGAGGTGGCAGTTCTGAACTCTCACGGTTGCGCCGTAGGGTTACAGATGAAAAGTAACGAACGCGTCTTGGCCCAAAATCAGATTTTTTTTTGCCGTGAGAAATTGGATGTGTGGCGTGAGTGTGTGTGAAAACATGCAAAAGCGTGTGTCTCACGGCGAAACCGTGAGAGTTGGCAGCTCTGCGTTTATCATACAGCTACTGGAACTGATCATGCATAATATGATTGCTATTGATAACGATAACAGTACAGGAGGAGTGTATGTTTATGTGCTGCAGTGTCACAGTGTATTGTTCAAGCATGCTCACATTCAGTGTTCACTTGCTTATTGGCAACGAGGTTGGCTGGATCCTAACCAGTGTCGTGACTGACTGCTGGGGTATGTAAATTCATTATTGTGTGTAAAGAAATAAAATCACTGTACCTGCATTTTGTCTAACATCTGTTTTCAAAATGTGTCGCTTATTTCTTTCTCAGGCTGTGGATGACTTTGGTGTGCCAAGCATGGACCGAGTTGACAGCATGGCAGAGTATCTGGTGGAGCTGAGGAACCAGCCCTCTCTGGCCCTCACTAACCAGCAGGTCAGGAACATTTATTGTCATGCTACTTTCCCTCTGTGCCCTGTCATACATATTCACACTTGCATATGTTTTTGTCTTTTCTACGGGCTGCTGTGTTCTCTCTCTCTGTCCAGATAAGATCTCATCCTGGATGACTACAGGAGGATCAGGCGGCGCATTCTGACCAATGGGGCTGTTATGCAGCAGACCACCGCATGTCTGTGGCGACTGACCCTCTCCACCCTGCTTATGTGTGCCCACCATCTGCACCCCCCCTCAACCAGGCCCAGTTCACCAGTACTACCCGGCTGGCAGCACCGTGGGCACCGCAGGCACAGGTGAAGAGGATGGTTTCGTCCGCAGTCGCAACACCAGGTGTGAGGTCGTGCCCACCCTCAGGACCTGTGCTGGGTGCTGCTCAACAGGCTCCGGGTGCCAGCCTCTCCTCTGCCGTTTCTGCTCCGGTCTGAAAACGGACCTTCACAACGCGAGCAAGAAATGCAGGCAGTTCAGGACAGCGGAGACTGGACACAGCCAGTACAAGGGCATTATATACTGCCCTTCTGTAGAGGCTGTTCCCAAGGAGCAGTGATTGGAGGATATATAAAAAAATGCATGAAAAATAAATTAATAAATTGTTCCCCCCTCCCGTCAGTCAGTGGAGAGCAAAAAAAGTAACGTTGGTTAACTTGGTAGAGAGGAGGTAGAGTAATGGAGGAATTAAGGTTACCTTAAAAAGTGGAGAAAACTGGAACAGTAGGTAACCTGATACCGAGCTAAATGTGTAAGCAAGTAAAACGAGTAGCCTCAAAGCAGAATATAAAATGATAGATTGTGAAGGTCAGTCGCTGTTCTTCTGAAAAAATTACATGTGGTCACAATGCAGGCAGCACAGAGAGACAGGGAGAGAGACAGGGAGAGAGACAGGCATGCTGAAAGCAGTGGCCAGACAGGCACATGCAGGTGATCAGGTGAGAAATGTGAATGAACAACATTAGTTTTAATCTAGGCCTACATGTCAGCAATAAATAAAAGTACTACTAATAAAAGCAGAATATATAAATCAAAATGATCATGAAGGTCAGTCACAGTTCTTCTGATAACATAATGACATGTGGTCACAATGCAGGCAGCAAAGGGAGACAGAAAGGCATGCTGAAAGCAGTGGCCAGACAGGGATTTTTAATTTTTTTTGAAGGGATAGTCTGTCATTTGTTTGAGTAAAGCATTAGTTGTTCTAATTAAAATATTTACATAAACATGCTTTGGGTATTTGCTCTTTTTCCATTGGAGGCTATCCTATTTGCTACAGTACTACTGGAAAAGGCATAATTATAATTGGTAGGTGTGTTTAAGGTCAGTAAAAAGTAAGCAACTCACCAAAACAAAGTGGAGGGGCAGTCACTGTCTCGGGGAAATTACACTATTCCTTTAGACGTGAATTCAAATGGTCAATGTAGTCCTCAAAACTATGTTCTAAATGTGCAAATTTTCATATATAAATATAGAATTGTAGGCAATGCACAAAATGATGGGGAAGGGTATTCATTTGGACCCCCTTTGTTCAGGCATTCTTTACTCTGCGCACCTCCCCCCAACTAAATTGGCGCCTAAGAAACATATGCTAGAGTTCATATCTCGGAACCGCAGCAGCATCCGGTGACCATTCTCCATCTAGTTGGGGCCTGACGTATCTTTACTTGCGCTTGCGCATAGCCTCCCTCTCACTTCCCCCATCTCCATTGAGCGCGTGACCGCGTTTACTCGCAACTGCGCATACCCACACAGGCACCCGCTCACACACGCACGCACCCGCTCACACACACACACACACACAGACAGAGACGAGGAAGCTAACGCATCCTCCTCTGCATTCCTAAAACAGACTACCTCATTCCCCAATTCCACTTTGTGCCTTGTTCAATTGTTTTACTCCAGTGTTTATGTGATTATACCTGATTTAATATTAGCCATTAATTACTGTTTGTTATTTTTAATAAATTGTTTATTTTAGACTTAAACCATTGTCTTCCCTGTTATTGTCCCAATATTCCACTGAAAGCCATTTTCCACCAATCAAGTACTCCAATTGCCTTCACTTCTCTAGTTGTTTCATGAAGTGTTATATACTTTGTAATGAAATTATAGTACTTTAGTATTGTGATACCATACTTAGACTGTAGCATAGTGGTACAACTAGAGCTTCCCATTATTTTAGTAACTTAATTATAAATATTAAATACTAAAGTTAATGATTATTACATTTTATGAGACTGATTTAATTAAACTAATGTAACAACCCCGGTTTCACCTACATCACTCAGCAGCCAATTACATACCTATTAGTATACTTCCCATAATGTCCAAAGTTTTGGAAAAATTAGCAGTAGAGCAACTAATTTATCCTCTTAACTCTAATCAGCTTTAACACCCCATGCAGCATGGTTTTAGATCAAATCACTCCACCGAGACTGCAACGGTCTATTTTATTGAAAGGGTCATGTCCCTTAAGGTTAGAGGAGGAGTTGTGGGTGCAGTATTTCTAGATCTCCGGAAAGCGTTTGACACGGTCAACCACAACATACTTCACTCTAAGTTTGATCAGTTTAACTTTTCTTCTTCTGCATCCAACTAGTTCAAATCATACTTATCAACGCGAACTCAGTGTGTTAAAATAAACAATGTATTATCTGACTTCAAAAATCTGTCCACAGGTGTTCCCCAAGGTTCAATCCTGGGTACACTTCTTTTAAGTCTTTATATTAACGATTTACCATCTGTATGCCAAGACTGTGAGGTTCTGATGTACGCAGACGACACTGTGATCTTTGGGTGGGGTAAGAATATCGTAGAAGTCGCTGATAAGCTTACAAAGATCATGGTTGATGTGTCTGACTGGTTAAACAAATGTTGTCTTCAGCTTAACACTTCCAAAACCGTTGCTATGTTATTTTCTAAAACCAGCAAGTCTCACACTGAACCCGATGTTTTTATTTCTGATCAAAGAATCAAGATTGTGACCTTTTATGCTTTTAAGGGCTCCGTAGTATTCTCATGCCAAAATGTCACTTCAACTCTTTTCTCTCCGTCTGTCCTCTACCCCCCACCCCTCCCTCTGCTGGCTAGCTCTTCTTCTTCTCCTGTTTGGCTGGACAAATGTGGGACAGGATGAGATCGATCATGTTCTTCACAATGTTTCGGGCAGGGTGCACAAGGTGGGGCTGGGTTGGGTGCGCCAGAGTCATGTCCCACGCGTCCAGCAGCACCACCCCCTGCAGGCTGCGGAACATGGCCCTCAGTACAGAGTCTAGCTGCACGGAGAACCAGTCGCTGTAGTATAGGCTGACCTCCGGGCCCTGCTCCCGCGGGTTAGCCGTACGCACAACCACCAGCGTGCCTGGCGCCCGGTCCAAAAGGCGGGCTAAGGCGCGGCGGATATGACGCAGTCGCCGCATGTATACCTGTACGGGGAATGTGGTGAAGTGCGCCCAGATGCTCAGAGCCACAATGGTGTCATGGCCGCCTGGCAGGCCGTCAAGTTCGTTAGCTACGTAGCGTAGCTCGCTGGTGGAGACGGTGGTCCAGCTGATGGGCGGGCCGTGGCAGCGGTACTTCAGCAGGATGTTGTGGACGATATCTACAGCCAGGAAGGGCCCCACGTTCTTTGGGCTGTGGAGGTTGATCTCCTTCAGTTCTGTAGGTGGAGGGAGAGAGAGAGAGAGAGAGGGAGAGAGACAGGGAGAGAGACAGAAATTACTTTTGACAAGTTAGTTAGACAAGTTAGACAAAGTGAACGTGTGCATACAATATCAAAATGCATTGCTAAATTTGAAAATATGATGATAGGAAAAAAAAATGTCAGCATTATGCAGATCAGTGCTGACCTGGAACAAAGGCGTTGAGGTACTCAAACCACTGTCGAACCGTAGAGTCTCCATACATGTAAAACAGTTTCCCTTGAAGACACTGAGTAATGGTGGAGGAGTCATTGAACTGTTGTATTGGGATTCCAGCTAAAGGTCTCCAAGAACCCTGGTAGTAATACCCAGACGGCAGGAACTTTGCCCGGTCTCTGCGAACCAAAGACAGCTCTGCGGAGGAGAAGTAGAATTAGAACTCTGCTGCACGCATACACATGTGTGGACACACACACAAAAACGTGCGCGTGCGCACACACACACACACGCACAAACACAGATGTACATTTATAAAATACACACCAAAGCCACAGATTACTACACTTTGATTAGCATTTCTTAAAACACACACACACAGTGGCGATTTAAGCCTGAAATTTCTGGTGAGGCAATTTTGTCACCGTCACAAAAATAGAGGTAGCTGATTATTATACAGTGGGGAAAATAAGTATTTGAACTACTGCCGATTTCGCAAGTTTGGCCACTTACAAAGAAATGTATGATCTATAATTGTAATGGTAGGTGTATTTTAACAGTGAGAAATAGAATATCAACAAACAAATCCAGAAAACTGCATTTTATAACATTTATGACTTTATTTGTATTTGATGCAGAAAATAAGTATTTGAACCCCCAAGCAAACAGCAAGAATTCGCCGGTTATGGCGCGCTGCTAGGCAGACGTGTGATAGAAAGCTCTCATGTACAATTCATAGAAAAGTAATCAGGAAGCCACTAAGAATTACCAAACAGTTACTACTGATCCCTAAACACAACAAACCGCTAAAATGCCAACGAAACCGCATCCAAAGACTTTAAAGTCCACTAAACCAATCGATGGCTCCTCCAGCCCGACGAGGCTAACTAGTTCCAATACTAGCGAAGAGGACACAATTAGCTCTGGTCAAATTCTTAACGCTATTCACACAATGAAGGAAGATTTTGTGTCGAGGTTTGACGGGCTATTGGGCGCTATTCAGGGAGTGCAAAGCGAATTAAAGGCATTGACTGGCCGAATGACCGAAGCTGAAGACCGAATTAGCACCAATGAAGATGACTTAACATCTATGAAAACACAGACCTCCACCATGAAAGCAGCTATGGATGAGCTAGTGCTAAAGGTGGATGACTTAGAAAACCGAGCACGCCGCTCGAATGTGCGGTTGGTGGGTCTGCCTGAGTTAACAGAAGGCGGTGACGTCCGTAACTTCTTGGAAAAGTGGATTCCTGAAGCTCTTGGTGAAATGAACTTTACTGGGCCATTGCTTATAGAAAGGGCACATCGAGTTGGTAGAATCTAGCCTGGATACCAGACCGAACGTAGCCCCGCCCACAAATTTTTTGGTTGGGAAGTTCGGTCTGGCATTACTCCATTGAGGAGAAATTATCTGCGGCTCGATATCGGCCGTACCAATCAAATTGTTAAGGCGGGCTTTATACGATGATGGACAGATGATCAACAGTAACGTAACCAACCACGTCACCAACACACGAGTTGAATTCGTTTTCAACAAACATGGCTGCCGCTGGAGAGCTGAAATGTATAGATTCGAGTCCATTTAGACATTGACAGTGCATTCATTTTGAAAGAGGAACAGAGAAACGCGATTAAGGCATTTGTCAATCGAAAAGATGTTTTTGCCTTCCTTCCTACGGGATCCGGTAAAAGTGTAATGTATCAGCTGCCCCTGGTCACATACTACGTTGTTCTGATTGGTTGTAGGTAACCAATTGAGCGAAGAGGCATTTTTTCTCCTGGTTCGGTTGAAACACGCCCCATAATCACAGCCCAATGGAGCGATATCAGACTCATATTCTGACTAGAATTATGAGTATGACATCGTCAGGCTAGGTAGAATCAACAGTAAGGAGGGGAACCAACAAACCGCTGCACGACCCAGAGTGGTGGTGATGAAGTTTCTGAACTAAGCTGACAAGGTTCGAGTGATGAAAGCGGCCAGAAGCAAGGGAAGGATACTTGTCGACGATAAAAATGTCATGTTTTTTCCTGACGTGTCTGTGGATCTGCTTAAACGTAGAAAAGTCTTTGATTCAGCAAAGAAAGAGCTAGCCTCCCTTTCTAACCGCGACCTGCGTTACGGAATAATTCACCCAGCTACACTTCTGGTGACCATCAAGGGAAGACGGCACACTTTCGACACTGCATCAGAAGCGGAGGCTTTTGTGCAAGAATTGAAGTCTGAGCAAAGCTAGGCAACTATGGGTGCTGAGTAGGCTAACGTGTTTAGTGCTTACAAAATACAGGTAACGTTATTTTTCCTGGACTGTTTAAAGAATGCAGCCGCAATACGGGCAGGGTAATCTTTTCCTGGACTGGTTAAGACTGTTAATTTAAGCATAATGTTTTGCTGCAAAGTGGCTATTTCTGATTGCAATACACAATAAGTTCACTTTTAATATTTTGCATGGAGCTCCAACATGATCGCTGAGCATGCTGTTCCTCGTCATGTGGGTGGACCAGCTTAGTTCCATAGTCAGACTCTGTTCAGGGGTCTATTGGAAGTGTGATCTAGGGGAGGGAAGCGTGTACTTCGTTTGGGGAAGTACGCCCTGTTATGTTTACATTTTAAGGCACATATTCTTATTTTTCTTAATTAAGTTTTCTTTTTATTGTTTACTCAATTTCAACCCGCACTTACAATGTAGTATTATATCATGCCATTTGAACTCCAGTTCACCTCTTGGAATGTAAGAGGTCTAAACAAACTTGTCAAGCTTAAGCAAGTAATGAGTAGGATTAACCAACTAAAAGCTAAGATAGTCTTTCTCCAGGAGACGCATTTAACACCTGAAGATGTAGTGAAAGTGAGGAGGAGATGGCCAGGTCGAGTTTTTTCTGCTTCATGTAGTTCTCACTCACGTGGGGTAATCACTCTGATACATAACTCCCTACCTTTTCATCTCATCAATGTGGATGAAGACCGATATGGGAGATACCTTATTATTCAATGTGAAATACTCTCAATTAGGTTAAATCTGGTAAACTTATATGGACCCAATGACGACAACCCGTCTTTTTTCAGAAATCTGTTTTTGTCCCTGGCTGATTTGTCTGGTAGTTTCATCATAGGTGGAGATTTTAATTGCACTCTCCAGCCAGAGATTGATAGATCCACAGGGATAGATACCGCCCATGCCCAGACATGAAAAGAGTTATTACAATATATAAAAGAATTTAATTTAACTGACATATGGAGAAGAGACTATCCTAATCAGTCAACCTTCTCATGTTATTCTGCCACCTGCCAGACATTCTCCAGAATTGACTACTTTTTGGTCTCTGCTTCTTTGATATCCACAATCTCAAGAAGCTGGTACGACAGCATTGTAATTTCAGACCATGCTTCAGTTTCATTTAGACTAAACATGCCACAGTCACTGAATTTCTCCACGGGGTGGCGCCTTCAGTCATTTTGGCTGAAGGATCCAGAATTTATGAAGTTTATTGGGGCCCAAATTGATGATTACTTTGTAAATAACACAACCCAAACATCAGCTGCTATACGGTGGGAAGCATTTAAAGCCTTCCTGAGAGGACATATGATAAGTTTTACAAGTTTTAAACAAAATCCTGGAGGCTGGAGATGCAACAATTAGAAAAAAAGATAAAAGAAACTGAATCAAAACACTTCAAAAACCCTTCCCAACAGTCATTTAAAGAACTTAATGAATTTAGAGCTAAATATAATGTTTTATCTGTCAATAAGGCAACTAAAAGCCTGCTGAAATTGAAACAGTCCTATTATGAGCAAGGGGAAAAGGCTAGTAAACTCTTAGCTTGGCGTATTAAACAATCCGAATCTGAAAGGATAATAAATACTATTCAGCTAGATGATGGGTTGGAGACTAGTGACCTTAAAGAAATTAATAAAGCTTTTAAAGGTTTTTATGAGAACTTATACAGCACCGATTCTTCAGCCTCAGCCTTGCAAAAACAAAAAGATTTTTTGGATTCATTGAACATCAAGCCTCTTGAAGAAAACTTCCTGGCTGATTTAGACCTAGACATAACCATTGAGGAATTGTCTGCAGCCACTGGTAGTATGAAGGGGGGTAAGACGCCTGGCCAGGATTCGATTCCCATTGAGATCTATAAAGCTTTTCAGGACGCGCTACTGCCACCTTTACTTAAAATGTATAAAGAGTCCTTAGATAGTGGGTCCTTCCCCCCCTCTCTAAATATGGCAGCAATCACACTATTGTTAAAACCAGGTAAAGCGTCTAACCTTTGTGGATCGTATAGACCAATATCTCTTCTTAATAACGATCTCAAAATTCTTTGCAAGGCATTAGCCAGGCGGTTAGATACACTTCTACCACAAATGGTGCACTCTGACCAAAACGGCTTTGTTCAGGGACGACAAGGTTTTCATAATATAAGACGAGTTCTTAATATTTTGTTTGAAAATTCAGGATCTATGGACACTGCTATTTTGTCGTTGGATGCAGAGAAGGCTTTTGATAAGGTGGAGTGGCACTTCCTGTTTGAGGTTCTTCAAAGATTTGGCATAAATAAGAGATTTCTCTGCTGGATCAGACTACTTTATGCTGACCCCCAGGCTGTAGTTTTAACAAATGGGCTATCTTCAGCACCCTTTAAGTTGTACAGGGGCACAAGACAAGGCTGCCCCCTGTCTCCACTGTTATTTACCCTGGCAATTGAGCCACTTGCCATGGCAATTCGCAACCATACTAGCTTAAAAGGCATAAGGATAGAAGATATGGAACATCGTATAGCACTGTATGCTGATGATGTTATTTTGTTTTGCTCTAATTTGAAACAGGTCCAATAAAGCTGGTAAAGTCTAATTAACTATTTTGGCACCTTTGCGGGATACAAAATGAATTACTCCAAATCTGTAATATTATTCATGAATGAAAAGGAAAGACTACACCCCCCAATTCATACTCCTTTTATGGTTTCACTCAATGGCTTCACATACCTGGGTGTTAAGATTGCCCCTACCACCGACAAAATTGTTCCTAATAACTACAAGACCTTAACAGATAAGGTCACCCAACTTATAAATAGATGGAACAATCTACCCATTACTATGATTGGCCGGATAAATGTATTGAAAATGTCAATTTTACCGACGTTTTTGTATCTCTTTCAATCTATTCCACTTGCTCCTCCACCCTCATTCTTTAATTATCTTAAAAAGCTTTTTTCCTACTTTATATGGAACAACAAGCGTCCCAGGCTCAGGCTTTCCCTATTGTATTTACCATATGATAGAGGTGGTTTACAGCTACCAAATCTTGAGTGGTATTACTGGGCAGCTCAAATCAGAGCAGGAATGTTTTATTTTGAGAGAAACCACCCTCCAGCATGGGTTTCAATCGAAGCACATGTAATCAACATTCCTTTAAACCTGTACATCTACTCTGCTAACAAACAGAAACTAATCAAACATACTAAAAATCCTTTTCTAAAAAATACATTAATGGTTTGGCACAAATCTCTTGCATATCTAGGGGAAACAGTTAAACTATCTCAGTTTTCTCCAATTTTTGGTAATGATGACTTCCAACCTGGTAGAGCAGACCCAGGGTTTAAAATCTGGGCAGCCCAGGGTATAGCCAAGGTAGCTGACCTTTACAATGAAAATTTGGTTCTCATGTCATTTGAAGAGCTCAAATCAAAATATGGGATTCCTGCAATTATTTTTTTTAAATATCTACAATTTAGAAGCTTCATCCTTTCTAGACAGAGCAATGATCTGAAGCTTCCCCCTCTATCCACCCTAGAAGATTACAGTTTGAAGTTTTTACATTCTAGGGGACAGGTTTCATTACTATATGAGCTTTTTGTAAGCAAGTCTAAAGAATCATCACAACGCTCACTAAGTTCAAGCATGGCGAATGGACTTGCAGGAGAATGTAACGGAGGAGGAATTGTCAAAAGCACGTTTTCTTGCTCAGACCCAATCCATAAATACAAACTCCAAACTGTTGCAATATAAATGGATAAGTAGATTGTACATAACACCAGCTAAATTGCACCACTTTAATCCTAACATACCTGATACCTGCTTCAAATGTAAAGACCAAAAAGGTACCTTATTTCATTGCATATGGGAATGTCAAAAGATACTTTCTTTTTGGAGGAAGGTGTTGGACCTTACTAGCCAAATCATTGGCAAGGAAGTGCCTCTTAGTCATAAATTGTGCCTATTGAATCTATATCCAGAGAACTTCACTACCTCTAAAAAAGTTAAGTCTCTACTGAATATTTGTTTTCTGGAAGCCAAACGATGTATAGCTCTATCATGGAAATCTGATACACCTTGTGCCACATCACAATGGTTGAGGGGAATGACTTCTTACTTAGCTTTAGAAAAGATAAGTTACACAACAAAAAATAGACTTGACAAGTTTTGGGAAATATGGAACATTTTCTACAATTTCCTTGAGAATAACAACATGGATGTTGATGGTTGGTTGAATGATAAAATGGATTGAGTACTTTCTTTTTTTTTTTTTTTTTTTCATTTTCATTTTGTTCTCCCCTTTAAACAATGTAAGTTAGCTGATGTAATCTTAATGACTGTAACACACTGTCTACTGTGACACGGACATCTATTGTATGTGCTATATGTGAGAGCAAATTGCATTATATGTGCCTTGTTGTGTTGTCTTGTATTGTTTGTCTGTAAAATAAACAAAATTCTTAATAAATATATGTTTAAAAATAAAAACAGCAAGAATTCTGGCTCCCAATGACCAGTTATGTGCCCAAGAAGCACACAGATTAGTCCTTGTTACGTGGGGAGCCACATTGTGCACATCTGTGCGCTTATTCTCCCTACTGTCCCGCTCTCTCTGTCCCCCTCTACAGGTGACCTGGTGTCTAATTGGGCTGTGCTTGTGGGTTGGCCTTCGCCTATAAAAGACGCCCATTTCACATACCATCGCTCTCTCTGGCTCGCTGGCTCTCACCCTTTCATTCCAGCCACACCCCGTCTCCGCTTCCGGTCGGACTCTGCTTTGGGCCTGCTGAACGGTGCTCCGCTGGCGCCCTGCTTTAGTCATTGTTTGTTGTGATCGTTAGTTTTGGACGCGGTCTACCCGGTTGGGCTTAGTTTAAAGCTAATCTTTTACTTTATGTTTATTGTAGAGCTGGTGGTGGGTTTTTGGCACGCTTTAAGCTTAGTTTAAGTTCAGAGTAGAAGGAAGATTCCCGGAAGACTCACCACACTCCTATGTCCTTTTGTTTGAACGGGAGCAGTTTAGATTCCCCTTTTGATTTCTACGCAGACTGTGTGAGGGTTTGTTTTCTGTTTTGTTATTCGTTATTTTCGCCGCCACCATGTTCTTCCCTTAATTCTTGATTTGTCAATAAATATATCACATTTCACCGACACCATTTCTCTTGGCTTGTTTATGTTATGTTTGCCATTTCTTTAAGATGATGGTATCGTAACAGTCCTCATTAGGCCTAACAAGGTACACCTGATCTCAACTGGTGACGTGTATAAAAGAAACCTGTCCAAAGAATCATACTTCACACCTTCAACCTCACCACCATGGGCAAGACCAGAGTTGACCAAGGACATCAGAGATAAGATTGTAGACCTGCACAAGGCTGGAATGGGTTACAAAACCATCGGCAAGCAGCTTGGTGAGAAGCAGACAACTATTGGTGCGATTATTCGTAAATGGAAGCAACACCAAACAACTGTCAATCGCTCTAGGTCTGGGGCTTCATGCAAGATATACCCTCGTGCGGTGTCGGTGATCATCCGAAAGGTGCAGAATAACCGCAGAACTACACAGGGGGAGCTTGTGAATGATCTCAAGGCAGCTGGGACCACAGTCACCAAGAAAACCATTGGCAACACACTACGCCGTAATGGTTTGAAGTATTGCAGCACTCGCAAGGTCCCCCTGCTCAAGGAAGCACATGTACAGGGCTTGAACCTCATTCCCTCATTCCCTCCCATTGAAAACGCAACCTTAAGGATTTGGAGAGGATCTGCAAAGAGGAGTGGACCAAAATCCCTCCTGAGATGTGTGTAAACCTGGTGACCAACTACAAGAAAAGTCTGACGTCTGTGCTTGCCAACAAGAGTTATTCCACCAAGTACTAAGTCATGTTTGGCTAGGGGTTCAAATACTTATTTTCTGCATCACATACAAATTAAATCATAAATGTTGATTTTTTTGTTGATATTCTGTTTCTCACTGTTAAAATACACCTACTATTACAATTATAGATCACACATTTCTTTGCAAGTGGCCAAACTTGCGAAATCGGCAGGGGTTCAAATACTTATTTTCCCCACTGTAAGCAGTAGGCCTATATAGACCAGTAAGATATGTTATGGGCTGCATTTTGAGTGCCAGCAGGGAGCAGAAATCCTATTTCAAATACATTTCACATGCTTCAGCGCTTTTGGTTCACCGAATCGTAGTGTCTTTTCAGCCTGGTGTCGCCCTCGCACATCGTCTCAAAGTTTGCACTTCCCACAGAGCTTTATGCACGATATCAGCCTCCCCAGTACATAACGATTCTCCTCCGTCTGTTTGTTGTGCTCTAAAATGTTCCGCTGAAATCTCTACAGGGGCGGAGATCCCATTTCGTTGTAGGGGGGGACAATACATGGTAAAATTTCAGAGAGTAATTCCTGGGGCGGGACACACAAAAAATGCTGTCTGGCCCTATCGCCCTCTCTCTCTCTCTATGCTGTCCTCGTTGGCTCGTACTGCGTTTGCTACCTTGCAGGACTTGACAGCTAGATAACACTTTTCTTTGCTGAATAAAGATGATGAATTTCAAGTGAATCCACAAGTCTTGTTTCGCTTGAATTTACTGAGGTTATCAGCATGCAATTATTCATACAGGACGTTTGATTTTGTAAAACAGAAATAAAGAGACACATACATTTCACGTCAAATAATGTGGCATAAAGGTAGCACGATACCACGAGAGCTAGCATAACTTAGCTGCTAAATACAGAATCTCTTATAACATTTACAAACAGAAATTTGACGTCATTTTTAAATTCTCTAAACGGCATTAAATTTACTTACACAAAATATCTACTCACAGACAAATGATGTCAAAAGTTCAAACGCAAATGAACGCTCTTCAAGGAAGCATTCAGCTGCATGTAAATTAACGTCTTCTCCATTCTATTCCATCAAGGCTATATCCACAAGCTTGAGTTTAGTGCTTATTTATTTATTCAATGCCATTTGCCATTTGCCATTTGCAGTGTTCGTGTAGTGCTTTTATTTATGTTAGGACATCACGATGCGTCGTAGAATCATGATTAAATGTGAAGCGTAATTGTTTATTTGTTTTAATTGTTTAATATTCTAGTATTTATTATTATCATAATTATTTAAATCCGAGGATGTCGTAGAATTGATGTGAACGCAATCACCAACGATTTCTCACAAATTCAGCCCTTAAGAACATGGGTGCACTCCAATCTGGCCGATTTACGACGGCTATTTAGCGTTCTTAAATTCTGTTCAAAGTTAAGAACGAATACCAGATGAAAAACTTTAATGAATGCCAGAATTGTCCTGGGAACTTTGTAACATGTTCTTAACTGCGTTTGAGAATGAGATCCAATGTCTGTCAACCTCTTTACATATCGTGTAGCATAGCGGCAGTGACAGGGGAGAGAGAGAGGAGGAAAAAGAGGAGTGTGTGTGTGCCTGCCTTGTCCATAATCAGCCTCTTTTTAATCAGCACGCTGGTTAAGCCACTAGCTAATGATTGTTAACGAGCTCAAATTTGAGCTTTTGGACAAAGCCGGAGAAATGTCACTTTTCATGTTACAATGAAAAGGCTTTTACTTGTAGAGGATTTACTAATGAGGCTGCTTTCCTCACAATTTGACCGCGTACTGGGCTGATTGACTGAAACACGGAGCTGCCCCGCTTGTTGGAAACAGCATGTGAGCCAAACCACTTTGAGGAATAGGGGGATCATGATTTTTCAACACTTAAAAAACAAATTGTTTTACGTGTATAATTAGCACTGCTTGTGTTGTGGTGCCCCCCCCCGTCATATCCGCCTATGACTATCTTGCTCTGCCATGATGTTGACCTGCCCCAATAGTCCCAATTTCAGGGTGCAATTGATATGGGTTTTACAGCTTTCGTAATTCACTGTTTTTTCTGCCAGATGCTTCAGGTCTGCATTAGTACCAATTCCGAAAAGAAGGCATGGGAAACAGAACAATGTTCGTTTTGATGTGCTAGCAGTTAGCCATGTCTTTCTGTCATACCATTCCGTCTTGAAAGTTAGAGTCGCTTTCTCACCAGGCTGCAGCAGGATCAAGTCGTCTGGTCTGTGTGGCCCCAAACGTTTAATTTCTAATTTCTCTTCCAAGAAGTCTGTCTGAAATTAGGGATGCACCGATACCGATACCAGTATCGGTATCGGTGCCGATACTTCGTTAAAATACTCGTACTCGTTTTGAATTGCCGATACCAAGCACCGATACCACTCATCAGTATTTCAATGCATCAAACTGGCCGGGCTATGCTGACACAAAATGTGATTTATTGTCCTACCTGTCCTACCACTCTCTGCCAGACTAGTAAGTAGCTTATTTGCCGTCTTGTGTTGCATTTGCTTGATGTTTGACTGTGTTAGGAAAGTTTGTCATAGTGTCAAAGTATTTCAGTATACAGGTTTCGCTAAATTTAGCTGCTAGCATCTCGTTAGCGATTAGCAATTCCGTTCTGCTGCCCTAACGGCACTGCACTGCTACGTTGTCGAGGGGCAGAAAGGAAAGTACTTTGTTTAACACAAGCAATTTGATTAAACATCTGAAGACACACCATAGTGCTAAGTACACAGAGTTCACTGATGCTAGTGGCGCAAGACCGAAGCAACCAATCTTAACTGACGTCTTGCAAAAGAAAAAAACGCGCACGCGCACACACAGAGAGAGAGAGGTAGAGAGAAAGACTGTGCCACATAGGTTAAGTGATTGTTTGTGTACTTGAGCAGGAGATTCTTCTGATCCTTTTGTAACTGAAATGTGCTCTTGTGCTAATCCAGTAATAGTTCTGTTCACTTTTAACTATGCAGCAAATTGAATTGCCTTTATCTGGTTATATTTGCATTTTGTCTAATGTGATGATATTGTCTGTTTGAAGGCTTTTTTTGTGTGTTAAAACCAGAAAGCTCTGTTTATTTTTGGCTTGGGATAGCCTTCTGTTAATTTTGTACTATAGGCTTGACATAATCTGCAGAGGATAAAATAAAATCTGCCTCCAAATTAATTGCACTTTCATGGAGACCAAATCTAAGAAGTATCGGTATCGGTACTCGGTATCGGCAAGTACACAAATAAAAATACTCGTACTCGTATCGGTTTGTAAAAAAGTGGTATCGGTGCATCCCTACTGGAAATATTTCGGATTTTAGTCAGTTGATGGTAAACTTGTTGAGCCTACAGCTTAAGTAGTGTATAAGCTATGTAAGCTAGAGTTAGCTTACCATTCAACAACTAGCAACTTGAGGCTACATCTCCACATTTTGGAGATGTAGCCCCACGTTGCTAGTTGTTGAATGGTAACCTAACTCTAGCTTACACACTACTTTAGCTGTAGGCTCAACAAGTTGCCTCACTGCTGACAGTTGACTTGGTGGAAGATGGCAGAAAGTGCAGAACCCTGCTTGACCGCAGCAGAGAAAGTGATTGTAACCCCCAAAAATCTAAAGAGTGATGTCTGGAAATATTTCGGATTTTGGGCAGTTGATTGTAAACTTGTTGAGCCTACAGATAAAGTAGTGTGTAAGCTATGTAAGCTAGCGTTAGCTTACCATTCAACAACTAGCAACTCGAGGCTACATCTCCAAAATGTGCATCCAAGTGAATATGGCATAATATGTGGAACTTCAGCGAAACAGCCACGTCTGGATACATATTTTGCGCCGTCCGTCACAAGTTCATTGCCTGCGGCACGACAGGAGGCCTGCACGCAAAAATTGATTTCGTTCATATGCAAGGACATGAGGCCGATCAGTGTGGTGGATGGGATAGGCTTCAGGGAGTTCTGTGAAGCACTGGAACCGAGGTACTGTATCCCTTGCTGTCGTTCATTTAAACCGCTATGCGCAGAGAGCGCGACGGTGCGGGAGAGGCAGAGAGAGGGAGAGGCCAAGCTCTGCGGTCTTGGCCATTAGTTAATTTACTTATTTTTGTGTAGGTAATATGTTGTTAAATATGTTTAAACTTAAATAAATTACCTATACAAGGAGTTATGTCTCGTTGTATTAATTTGTCCTGTTATTGACGTGCCTAATGCGCAACCAGAAATTCGAATATGTTCGAATATATGTGTTTTTTTAAAGCGAATATTCGAACGTCATTTTTGAGCAATTTTGACAGCCCTAATTCAAATCGAGTTGCTAGGCAGATTTCATAGGGCACATCTGAAAGTGCCCCATCTCCCAATGTTAACTTTGGCCTGTGTGTTTCACGCTCATTGGTGTTTCCATGGCAACAGTCTTAAGCTTGCGCCGTTGCCCTACAGGGCAGAGAGGGACAGCGGAGAGCAGCATTTCCGAGAGCAAGCACACAGACAGAAACACACACGAATCAAATTACTCGAAAACAGGACTATAATGCTTGTGAGTCAAGCTTATTCACACACACACACATTCACGCTACTTTGCATATTTAATAAAATAAGATATATTTTGCCACAAAGCACAGATTGAGCTTTCTGCACAACAGCGCCATCTGGATCTGGTGGGGCAGTGCCCCACGTGCCCCTTGTGTAGAAACGCCACTGCACACACATATATATATATATATATATATATATAAAAATTGAAAACATAACATGGAAAACAGCTTCAAGTTTTTGTATATTATAACTACCATTGCCCTGGACCTGTTCAATCATTATCCAGTTCAATATTTTAGTCCGAGATCTGACCCAATGGGGTGAAGCAGAGAGAGTGAGAAAGGCTCACTCACCAACCCCACCACACACCCTCCCTTCCTGTATCCCACTCCTTTGTCCTTTTCCAAGTAAGCCTGTGTTCAGTCACTCCTAATTCAACTAAATTGTTACCTTGTTCCTTTTAATACGAGATTGCTCTTTCTCTTACCTTTCACTGCGGGCAAAATAGTTATGTTGTACATTCCGAGGGCTTGGACCGGAGCTTTGATGGTAGAGCTGTGACAAAAGAAGAGAGAAAATCATTTTCCCCCCAGTTGTTCCTTGTCCCACAGTGGTGAACAGACTGCGCATTGGGTAGCCAAAGATGACACTGGCAAATAAACGTCACTCAGTATTTATCTTTGTTCCTCAGAACTGTCCATTAGATGCACATATGTACTATTGGCATCAATGGCCAAAGTACAGAAGGTTGATGTCCTTGGTAAAATAAGACTATATCGAGTTTCACATTTATTCATCACCTATTAATGTACTCAAATCAGCTGATGCCTGGATTGTTCTGTACCCCAGTTTTACTGCCATAATTTGAACATGTCGGATGATAATTAGACAGTGCTTTTATATCTGCTTCACAATATTAACAAGCACATTAGTCAGTGACCTACTGTAACAATGAATTTGTGGCAGACAGAATAATATTCCTAGTTTGGGTCATACACTGAAACCAAATGTCTGACTGTAAGACTCAGAATAAAGGGTGGAGGATGGAGGTACCCATATATGCCCATACCTCAAGAACAGCATTGACTCTGTGGGGGTGAGCAGGTGTTTCTTGTAGTCCCCTTTGGCATGGTTAATGCGAGTGTCGCAGTCCAGCATCCTGGGTTTGTAGCAGTACCAAGGCTCACCTGTGTGCGGATCTGTGTAGTTGCACAGCGCCGGCTGACGGGGTCCGGTGGGCAGGCACAGGTTGCAGACGGTGGTCTCGGACAGGAGGCCGGAGCGGAAAAGGCTTTTGAAGAGGACGCGGTCCGGTTCCTCCCTCAAGCGCCGCAGCACGGCCACCGCCTCGCTTGAGTGCACCAGCGTCACCTCCACCTGCGCGGCCCCCGCCCACAGCAGAGGGAGCTCCACCGCGTACAGGCCATCCTGCCGGTCCACGACCCGGCCCGATGCACCGGCACCAATCTCTGGGGAACGAATCCGGGCCAGCAGGAAGTCCCCGCCATACCTCTTGGGCTGGCCCAGGAAGTTCTGTATGTGGACCAGCACTTCCAGCTTGCCGCCCACCCGCCACGTGGCTTGGCCCGAGATGTTGGTGGGCGGCTTGATCACAAAATAACTGCGAGCCGGGTCGCTGCTCTGGCGGACCGGCACCCCCAGCGCAGGGGGCTCAGGCCAAGAAATGGACTCCAGGAGGTAGCGCTCCTCATGGGCCTCCTCTCCGGACACCTCCTGGCCCAGGTTGGGACAGTAGCTGCGATTCTGGTCCAGAGCCAGGAAGGGTCCAGAGGGCTTGAAGACGGAACTGATGCTGCTCTGGAGCTGGTAGAGAGAGGACACCGACTGGCAGTTCCATCTCTGTGAGAGGGGATGAGGGTGAAGAAGGAGGAGAGAGGGAAGGGGGAAGAGGGAGAGGTGGGCGAAGGTGGAGAGAATGGAGTGAATAAGAAGAAGAGGGGGAGAGAAAGGGAAAAGATAGTTAGGGAGATAGAGAGAAGGGTGGGGTGAGGAAAGAAAGAGAGAGATGGAGAAGGGAGAAGAGAGAGAGGTAGAGGTGAGCGGGACAGTGACTTAGATAGGGAGGGAGGAGAGAGAGCGACAGTGGGGTGGGGAGTGAAAGAAGAAAGTGAGAAAGAGGAAGAGATCAGTGCATAAGATTGACATACAACAGCAACAATCTATAATCCACAAACATTTTGTGAGTACTTTACTGTTGTGTGAGCCCTTTTTAAGTGATGTGGCATCACATAACAAAAGTAACAAGTTCAGTTTTATGAGTAACAGTAACATTACTTCTCTACTTCCTCCCTCTTTCTGCCTGTCTAATAACATGAAAGCAGGGTCTTTCCTGACCTCCAGAGTGTGAATGTTCCGCAAGAAGAAGAGGACTCCTGACAGCGCAAGGACGAGGAAGATGAGGGCATATTTGGACAGGTTTCTCCCCATCTTGTGCGGCTAAATCAGTTTATTATACGGCTGTTCAGAATGTTCTGCGAACCAAAGACAGCTCTGCGGAGGAAAGGTAGAATTAGAACTCTGCTGCATGCATGCACATGTGTGGACACAAACACGCGTGCACACACACTCGCATGCTCACAGATGTAAATTCATAAAATACACACCTCGGCCACAGTTTACTTTGATTACCATTTCTTAAAACACACAGACACACACACACATATACTGTATACACATCAACATTGAAAACATAACAACATGGAAAACAGCTTCAGGTTATTGTATATTGTATATTATAACTGCAACGCATAGTGAACACAGCTGGTAAGATCATTGGTGACCCACTCCCTTCCTTGCAAGACATATACACCACCCGCCTCACCCGGAAAGCTACCTCGATTGCGAATGACACCAGCCACCCCACACACAGTCTGTTTAGCCTCCTACCCTCTGGAAGAAGGTATAGTTGCCGCACCACCAGGCTCAGAAAGGGCTTCATACACCAAGCTGTCAGGAAGCTAAATTCTCTCCCCTCACTCCCCCCAGCCATATCCTCCAGTCTGACAGGAAGCTGACCCCAACCCCTCCCTTCCTGTATCCCACTCCTTTGTCATTTTCCAACGAAGCCTGTGTTCAGTCACTCCTAATTCAACTAAATTGTTCCTTTTAATATGAGATTGCTCTTTCTCTTACCTTTCACTGCAGGCAAAATAGTTATGTTGTCCATCCTGAGGGCTTGGACCGGAGCTTTGATGGTAGAGCTGTGACAAAAGAAGAGAGAAAATCATCTCATCTTTCCCCCCAGTTCCCTGTCCAAAAGTGGCGAATTAATAAAATGTGTGACAAACATTAGAATAGACTGGACATTGGGTCGCCAAAGGTTACACTGGCTAATAAAAGTCACTCATATCATGGTCATAATATGGTTGTATTATAATATGGTTGTATTATATGGCAACGACAGTACGATCAGTCTGAGTTTTACTATCCAGACGAAAATGAAAACATTTCAGCCATGAGGAAATTCAGAAGAAGCAAAAATGTGTTATTGAAAGTGATGATGGAGGCGGTTTCGACTGTCATGGCAACTGCTTGTTAGTGAAGCAGCGACCAACCTAAACCCTTTTCCACTTCCTCCCTTAATTTACTTACTCAAAGGTAGTGTGATAGTGCATGGAAAGTCAAGATAAGTCACCAGAGCAGAGCTGGAAGAGAGAGAGCAAAGCCTACAGACGCAAAGTTGAACTTCTTTCTTCCTAAAGAAGTTAATGCTAACACAGCTAGCCAACACCCCGTAGAGAGTGAGGATGATAACGTGAGTGTAGCAATAGTATCTGAGCTAAAATCATTTAGAAGGGAAAACAATGAAAAGATGACGACAATGACATCCGTAATAACCTCCCTTGAACATTCAGTCGAGAAAATGGGAGACCGTTCAACCCATGTGGAGGACCGGATTAATCAGGTTGAGGAAGGATCTGCACGCCTGCTAGGCTACTTGCTGCAACTCGAGGAAAGACCTGAAAAGAGTTGGAACATTTCACAAGGAGGAACAATCTCCGAATTTAAGGGGTCTTAGAAGATTCGGAAATGGGAGATATAGCTAAACGGACTAAATCTTTCTTGAGGGAGCTACTGGATCTACCCTCAGACTTCGCCCTCCAGATAAAAAGAGCTCTTAGGTCTCTCCAACAGAAACCTACGGAGAAGGAAGCCCCTCCGCGATCGCCAATAGTGAGATTCGTCAACCACCAACACAAGCAACAGGTGCTAGCCAAGGCATGGAACACAGCAAATCTGCGGTATAACGGAAGATCTACATGGACAATGATTACTCACCAACTGTACAGAAGAGAAGACGCGAATAAGCTGACATCAAAAAACAAGTGAAAGAAAAAAACATCAAGTTCCAGACCCCATATCCAGAGAAGCTAAAGGTCCATCTGAAAGAGGGTGTCAAAACGTACAATTCCGCTTGGCAGGCAGCAGAGGATTTGGTGTAGCTGGGAATTCAGACGGCTCGCGCAGAGGGAAGATATTGACTCGCAGTCTCATTCAACACATGGAGGCCCTTCAGAAAGATGACTGAAAGGAGGTGAGAAAAGTAGCACTATATTGAACATTTAAAAAATCCCAGAACGAACTATGGTGCCTTTGTTTTGAGAAAACTATGTTAACTAAGTTAGATATTTTGCTCTTGATGAATATATTACTAACACAATTTTGGACTTTTTTTGGAATTTTTTTTTATTTGAGGAAAATAGGGAGGAATGGAGGGGCTGAGGTTATCAGGCAGAAGACGTTTTTCTTTTATTGCCAACGATATAGGCGAGACCTTTCATTGGGAAGCCTCAAGATTTGATGCTGAGATGTTTTCTGTTTTATTGTTCTTTTTCTTGTTTATTACTTTTTCTTGTTAAAGTGGAGGAATGGCTAAACATTTTGAGATTGAAATGTAAGAAAGCAAACTTGAATGGGAGAACTTATAATATGGAAGATATAAAAATCACTTCATTTAATGTACATGGTGTCCTCAATCCAATCAAAATGGGCAAGATACTATCTAAATTAAAAAAGGAAAAACACATATAGCTTTCCTACAGGAAACCCATTTGAGTGACACAGAACACACAAAAGTCCTCCCATGTCACCATGACAGGCACGCTTTTTATTTCGAGTCTTCGGGTCTGTTTGAAATGGAAGGTAGCTGCCTCGATGCCGTAATAGACAGGTGTATTACAAGACATGTCTTTCGGGTGAAAGCGTTGGTTTCGAGCGGCCTTTTTAAGATGGCATTTACGGTAACGTGTGACGTTGGTACGCTGCAATAACGTTATGCTATCTAACGTAGGCTAACGTGCTAAAGTCAGACAGTTGGCTGACAGACGCCTCACATCAACTCAAATCACATCAACCATTTTGCTGGTTACAATAACGGTGTTATCGGATAGTACAGTTTTTCTCGGTAACTTTTGACAAATCTAAGCGTGAAAACGCCGAAAAATATACATTGACATAAAAGACATGGCCGTCAGCCGAGTTTGGTCCGGAGTTTAGCTGCTAAAGTTATCTTCTGTCCTGTCGTTTGAAGTAAACCTTTTAGCTCTGGCATTGGTCTCCCATTATGTATTTATCACTTCACTGGATTGGAAGTCCATTTTCCAGGCTCGCACGCCCCCTTCTTTGAGGCAGAGGTTAGGTTTGCCTCCCCTATGTGCTTTTTCACTGGTTTTATGACAGATCAGCAAGGCTAAATAGCTCCTTCACATACGTGAAATACATTACATTACCTATTCTATGGATACAAACGACATATAATAAAAGTGTCTACAAATATTTCAGTGATGAGAAACAATGAGAAAGCAAAAGGCATGCGCTCAACCCAGTGTGTGAGGGATTGCACAATCTGAGATGAGGCGCAGCTCGTTGCTGCCTCAACTCGCCAGTCGCCTCTCTGTTTGAACAGGACATGGTCAAATTCAGCGATTTTGATTATAAAAATGATCGGAATCTTACAAAAATTAATTTTTGGTTGGTTTGGCCTGTGCCCGTGCAACATTCAACACAGGAATGTTTATGATTAAACTGTTACCAGAGCACAAAATTGTTTACAACAGCACAAAGTTCTTCATAGATGTAGCCTCATAATTTTGTTGTCAAAGTGCACCAGATTGATGCATTGAACTTTAAAATGTGCAAAATGTTCTTATATATGAAATATATTCCCCGGGGAGCATGCCCCGGACCCTCCTAGGGGGTTCGCATCGTTGTCACCTTTTTCATTCCTGATGAGTTTGCACCCCTGAATGTTACCTGGTCGCACCACCTGACGATTCAGTTGTGCCACCTGACAACAGTACTAATGACAGGAAATATGCAGAATAATTGCATTTATATTTCAAATACAAAAAAAAATGTATTTTAGTTAACAGTCTCTGCTGATGTTAAGGTAGTCAAAGTACCGGTAGTGAAAAGATCAAAAACAGGATATAGGCCACAGGATCACATTCGGTATAGGAATAGGCTATAGTGCAACAGATTGATTAGATACACTGTAATGAATTGTAAATGAACAACAACAAAGTCACACTCTAAAGCAGGGGTACTCAATTAGAAACCCAAAAGGTCCACTCACCAAATTTCCATTCAGGTCAGGTCGCATAAATGACGACATGTAAATTTAAATGTAATATTTTTTTTTCTGTTGGATTCTACCACTAGACCGTCTGATGTGCCTCTGTATGTCATTGTCGAATCAGGTAACAGTCATTCAGTCAGCTTAAAGTCGTGCTTCAAATGGCCCCGCCCCTTCTGGCGAGATTTGGGGCGAAATGCAGGCATGAAAACGGGTCAGGGGTGAAGAAGGTGAGAAGGATATTACCCCTCTCGGGGGGTCTAGGGGCATGCTCCCCCGTAAGAAAAATTTAAATATTCCATATTTTAAAGCATCAATCTGATGCATTTTGAGATGCTTTTTTTGCCAACCTGGGGAGAGCTGGAGAAACTTAACTTCAGCCATGAGTCAAAAATTATTATGGCCTCCTTACTAAGTATTATGCAAGCCATTTCATGCCAGCCTGGGTCACTGGGTCTAAAATGTACAGCAGTGTTTCTCAAACTTTTTCAGGACCACTTAGTCAATAAAAAAAAATTCTATCTAACTAAATAGTATATCCCCGGAACAACAGGCCTCCTCAGACTCAGACCTGGCCCCAGACAATTGTTAGCGGCACGTGATTTTCGTGGGTGGGCACTGCTTTTTTTTATCGGTAGGCTGGTTATAAATATGACAATGCGCAAGGCAAAGCATCTGGAACCCTGCTCCATGCGTGACTTGGTTAAGTTACAAACTATAGTTCGCTCACAGCCTCATACTCCCATCACATACTCAGACACGCCAATGTATCACTAAACACCAATAAACACAACGATGCGCATACCGACCACGCGACCGAAGTAATTCACTACCAACCGTAGGCTAGCAGACTGGCATTAATATAGCCATCCTAGTAGTCAACTTTTCATAATTATGAGTTGTCATAATCCAACGTCACACAACACAGAATAAAGTTATCATCTTGCTGTCTCCGCAGCGGGAGAAAAATAATGCTGTTTGAATGCAGCTCCGCGGCGGGAGTGACCCTCCTCCTTGTCGGTGTCAGAGGCATTCTCATTTAATTTAAATTGTCCCTGTCTTAAACCACCGATCCATGACCTTCTTAATAGATTAGGCTACTATTTAATAGATTAGGCTTCTACTGACTGTGTTCTCTTCGTTCTGAGTTGTATGTTAGAAATGTCGCAATCATTTACTTGCGGCCGTCTCGGACCATTACGGGGCACGCGCACCTGTTCGCAATTCACTGAATTGCAGTTCCCAGTTCTTAGGCAAGCTAATTGCCCTAGCTAGCTATACAGTGTTTGGACAGCTCAAGGTAGCTATACGATGTGTTGGTTAGCTCAAGGTAGCTATACGGTGTGTTGGTTAGCACAAGCTTGCACTCTCACAGACACACACACACACACACACACAAGGAAACAGGAGAGGTACAGGTCTGTACACTGCTCTATTCGTTGGGGAAGGAATCGGAACACGTTTTCAAGACATTTGAATTTGATGCGAGGGGTGATGAGAATAAGTTCGAGGCTGTGTTGAACAAGTTGGACAATTATTTTGTGCCTAAAGTAAACGTCATCCACGAACGAGCACGCTTTCATCAAGTCAATTGAGTATTGAGCCGTATAACTTCACAAAAATAATAATAATAATCGTTTAAAAGTCAGGCGATCAACACAATTTCTCAACGAAAAAGTAAAGGTCCTGTTATTAGCCAATCAAACCGAGTAAATCACCCACTTCCGGTTTCAATACGGTATCTCTGGGCCATACGTTATCTCTGCCGATACTCTCAATGCATTCTCTATGGCTTCCGGGAGGGCTCGCCCCTCCATATCGTGTCATAAGTAATGGACGTAAAAGCCTATACGAACGTCATACAGCTTCGACAGAGGCATATTCTGTCAAGATGGCGCCTGTTCAGTGCAACAACTCGATTCGCTCTTTGACAGAAACTCCTTTTTAGTCGGCGTACTAAGGAAGATAAATTGACAACAAAACAATTAGGACTTCCTAGACCAAATGTATCCATTCAACAGGTTTTTTCAAAGGGAGGGAAATCCTACATCCAAGAATTGGAACGAAAGAAAATCGCGTGAAGTGGCTAACACGGTCTGTATCTCTATATACCACTGTCACTTTTCATAGGTTTCACAGTGTGTTTCACAGTTCGCTTCTTGCACTAACACTGAATCATTTTTTATGTGATGACTTATTTTGCTTTTGTAAGCCAATACTTTCAAGATCAGTCAATAAATATTGTTGGTTTTGACTTAGGTTACCCCTTCTTTATGTTGTTACTGGACATATCATGTGTCCTGTTAAGCTACGTTACATCATACAACATTTGAGACACGTGGATAATGAAAAAGTGGGATAATTGAATGTGGAGCCACATCATGTTTGCTTATGAAGGCTCCTGGATGCAACTTTCTTCCATAGCTTTCCACCTGTAACTTGCTACTCTAGCTATGTAGCAAGAGGGGACATATTACTGTTGTGTGCTGCCAATAGTGGACAAAAAGGTATTGCTGTATGAGTTAATCAGCTAACTTAATGTACCTACTGAATGGGTCGCCTTAATCATTATCAAAAAAATCCCCCCCTTGAGAATTTTTTCAGGAGCCGCCACTGATTATGAGTATGACATCGTCATTCTGACTAGAATTATGAGTATGACATCGTCAGGCTACTGTAACATGGTAGGGATTTGCAGCTCAAGTGAGTAGGTTAACATAATAGGCTAGAGTTCACTAGCTAGTTATAGCTGGCGGAGCTACTGAGTAGGGTAGCATACCCACAGGATCAATGAACCGACGTGATAAAAGAGAGCCACGACATCTGTAATTAACTCGTGATGATTTAAACATTTCGTTTCTTTTACTATTTTAAACTTCATGTGCTATACCCAGAGCTGCCAACTCTCACGGTTTCGCCGTGTGACACACGCTTTTGCATGTTTTCACACGCACTCACGCCACACATCCAATTTCTCACGGCAAAAAAAAAATCTGATTTTGGGCCAAGACGCGTTCGTTACTTTTCAAACTCCCCGAGGGTAGCTGGCGCTAAGGAGCGCATCTGTAACCCTACGGCGCAACCGTGAGAGTTCAGAACTGCCACCTCTCACGGTTTCGCCGTAAGACACATGCTTTTGCATGTTTTCACACGCACTCACGCCACACATCCAATTTCTCACGGCATACATGATGCAAACTATGCATGTTGTATCAGAACTTTGTTACAGTACACTTGTCACGGGGGTACGTGGGAGTAAAGAGCAGGTTGCGGTATTAATCAAAACAAAATATGGTATGTCCAAGAAGGCCACAGGCCAGTACAACCTTGCCCACAGATCTTAGAAAATGACTAACCAGCTTCTGATCTGCATCTGATACCTCATTTTTAGTTATTTTTGTCATGTGTTGATCCATTGTATTGCTTAAAAAGGCTACTGTATGAGCACTTTATTTGTTGCACTTTTTTGTTTGATGGAACGTGTGGTTGTAGGCTTTGAATAATGAAAAATATTTCTCCCTAACTAATGTTGTGTAATTTTTTGCTGAACATAAATCATTAAGTGCTCTTTAGAATACAATTATTAACAATATAGGTTAGGTTTCAGTTAAGAATTAGTTGAATACCATTGTAATCAAAATGTCAATCAACCTACCTTGGTCAAATCTTAAACACAGGTCTACTAATTAGGCTATATTGTGGTACATAGACAGTCATTGAGGCACAACAATAGTTTTCTGGTTGAATGTTCAGCTCAAGTCTAGAAGGCCCTACAAGTCATGATCAGATGAACATGAATCAGAATAAGTTCAGGTATTGCACATCTTTAGCATACCACCCAAAAATCCACTAGAATGCAGGAAATAACATCACCTTAAACCAAAATTCAGCTATGTCTTGGCTTCACAGAATGTAACCAAAGTTGTCCATCTCCAGTAGGCTGCCCCTATCAACGTCTTTGGGCCCCACAAACCACCAGGATGCAGGGCACAACATGGGTACAACGCCAAATTAATTCCAATTCCCTGATTCCCAAAATGTTGGTCACCCGCGTCAAAATCTCACTCCAAGGTTTTTGGAAAAGTTGGCAGCTCTGTATTATACCTTTATATCCAGCAGCTGATTATGGCAGCTTTAATCAGCTTGGGTCGGACAGTCGCTCCAAGTTGTTTACGTTATCACCGTCTGTCTGCACGCTCGCAACTCGCGAGGCTCACTCACTCATGACCAAACAAAGCCGTGCGCTTGCCACCACAGTCTCAAACAGGCGGGATTCCTGTGCTACTCGAGACTATTTTGTTTCTAACTCTAAAAATTCAGCAAAATAAGTTCACTAAATCGGTTGTTAGGTGTAAATTTGACGACCTCAAAATAAAAATATATTTTTGGAGGGGCTAAGGAAACTTATCTAGCGTAAAAATAGGGCTAGATACACCCCTGGTTTCACGTTACCACTTTTGACAAGGGTCTCGTTGCAGATTAAATACATCGGTGTTGTGCTCCCCACAGGCAGCACAAATGCACAGGCTACTTGTCAGTCCACTCTCTTAAATTCGCGATTTTTGGAATCAACTTTTTTGGTCCGCCTATTGAGTACCCCTGCTCTAAAGTATCATGTTTTAGTTTAAAACTTTAGTGTAATAGTAAAACATAACACCATTGAAACGTCTAAATATATTCAAATTCATTCATATAAAGTATTTCAAGATTTTAAAACATTCAATTCATAGCAACTGGAATGTAACAATAACTAAACACAAAATTTTACAAAAAAGTAATGTTTGACAAAATATTTCAAAACATAAAACAGAAATGTTCACATTACTGTTGGCTACTCTCTGTTTAATTCTTGTAGAGCTGATATACCATTTCAGTTGTGGCAACTAAAGCAGTCCCAGTCTGAATGAGTTAGCCGTGTGTGGCGTGAATTAAGAGGCTCTGGTTCTGATATTACTTTGAGCACATCCTTTATATAGTAAAAAATGATATCAGCTGGATGGGGCCAAGTGAACACATTATTTCTTCCCAACTGCTGCATGCAGCTCACCTCAATCTCATCACCAATCACCTGAAGAACCGGTCTCACGAATAGCTGACCTTCGTATTTCACTAAGATTAACTTCCCATTCAGATCGTCATCTTGGGCACTGGCCTGGGTACCGGCTGTTTGCAAGTTGACCCTTGTGGTATTGTGGCACTGGCAGATATGTGGTCTGTTGCAGAAGCAGGAGATCTCCCTGTGCATTATGTTCCCTGGCTCAGTGGAGATGACCTGGTGTATAGTTCCCTTTACAGGTGGCACAGCTTCAGGAACTGCTTCATCAAATTTTCTAATGTTCTCCTCACTCACCCAGAAGAACCTAGCGTCAGATTTCCTCTCTGTTACAAGGCTCTAAAAATCTTCTGGGGTCTGGACATCTGCTCCCATTTTGACAGCAGAGTCAGCAGTGTGCTTAACTGCACCACCAACTCCATCGGGGCGCCTTTGCCGTGGGACTTCTCAGAGAAGTTCCAGGTCACCTGCTTGAAGCCTGAGAGGAAGGGGATGGTGCTGAGCAAATAAAACAAAATGTATTTCGGTACTGAGTGACAGGACCGTCACTCATGTGTAAAGTTGTGGGGGATGGGTTGCATTTCCTCATTACATCCTTCAGCACTGGCTCCAAGTGGGCCCACACAGCTCTCTCATCGCGCCGAAGGGACGCAGAGATGGTGGCATAGGACTGTGAGCCAGCTGCTGTATAAGCTACACAGGTGTGGACAGTAGCTTGCTTCCGACTCCCTCCAAAATGGAAAGACTGCACCTCACTATTAAGCTTGCAGGAGAAGTTTTCTGAAAAATCGATATGGAGGACAACCTCATCTTCTCTTAGGCTTTCTTTCAAAGCCCTGCATTCTTTGGCTTGGTGTAGCCAATTGTAGTGGTGTTTGGCTAGGCCGTCGTGCTTCTGGTTGAAAAGTTTAAACAGTTCTGTACAGGTTCCAATTTGGGCTTTTTTAACAAAATTCATATATGTCTTAAGCCCCTCTGTCACAGGTTTTCTCTTCCACTGACTCCAGGTCACACTCTCTTCTGTCTGAGGTCTTGAAACTTCCACCTCATTATAGCAACATTGTGGACAGACTCTATACATACATGGCTTGTTTTCTGTACTGCATGCGATTGAGGAAAACAGCTGGGAAAGGCTAGCAGTTTTCAGAAGACCTTTCTGCTGCAGTTTGTCAGTAAGGAGTTTGACATTTTCATGGTCCGAACAAGCACATGTGTTCCTGTCTGAAACTTTTGGTTGTGTAACAAAGAAAGAACAATACCGAACAAATTGTCTGTAAGACAGCCAGTGTGACTTCTGCATTTCACAGTTATACTGCGGATGGAGTTCAATTAAAGGTTTGACCAAGACACACCGCTGTTGTTTAATTTAGTTTTTTGTGACCGTGTCCTTTCTCCCTGGCAGTAAGCGACTGTTCTCATCTCGACAGAGAAAGTCAGCTACTTTCTCCTTTCTCTGGATGGCCAGTTTCTTCCCTTATCGTTTCCCTTCAGTATTCGATTTTTCCTTTTGCTTCTTCGATTCTTTGGCTCTTAATCTTTCTACGCGCTTTCTTAATTTTTCAGACTCTTTTTTGGCAACTTCCATCTCACTTTTTATTTTGTGCATTTTACGGCGCAATTTAGCTTTCTCTCTTAGCCATTTCACATTACTGTTGGCTACTCTCTCTGGTGTTGAGGATGCTCTGGGTGGATCTAAACTGACAATATTCCCTCTATCAATGTTAGGAGGGTTAGGTTGAAACTCTGCTGGGACTTCTATGGGAGTATTATCCATTGACTCTGGTGTAAAATTAAAAATGTCCTCCATAGCCCTGTTCCTTTCCCTGTGCTTTCTCTGGTCTTGCTTCCACTGTTGTCTCGCTTTTTTCTGTTCTGTTGTGTACAGCTGGCTGATGGGGGGGGGGGGGGTTCACAATTTTTTCCTCTCTCTTCCTCCTCTGAAACTACAAAACATGAGAACTGATCAACTGGCATATTCCCATTATAAAATTGGAAAGGTCTGACAACTGTATAAAAGTAACAACTACAAAATCCAGGCTTGCATTACAGTTTATCATACTTTTCTTTTTGCAAGGTATGTTTCTCTTGCAGCCGGATCATTTTTAATGCTGCACTGTGTCGTGCAGATTTTTCTAAAAATCTAAAATAATTTTTAAAAATCATAAAAATGTTTGAAACTGTATACCATCTTTAATATTAAACTAATAAACATTTGAGAAAATTAATAGACAATCTAAGAGCCTTATATATCATATAATAATTAATGATAATATTATAAGGTATAATATATAGTTAAATTCCTTGCAGTTGCGCCACCTGACTGACTGGTTGCACCACCTGACTTTCCCCTCTAATTTCAAATTAAACAGGCCTCTAGTTGGACGCCTGTATTAGTTTTTGAGTTCAAGTTCAAGTTCATTCATATAATATTAAAAAGAGTTTTATTATAAAATAACATTTTCCTAGTTAAACATTGGTTGTACCACCTGACATAAAAAGTGTACCAATCTAACTTTGATGTGAAAGTACCTATTTTTATAAAAAATTGAGAGAAGATTACCAACCTTTTCACTCGTCATAAAGGTCAGTTGGGGTCCTCTGGATGATGCAATATCCTGTTTACTATTATTGACATTCCACTTCAGAATAAAAGCCACATTTTTACGGTTGCACCACCCTGACATTTGAGAACATACAAATTGCTGGACAAAAGTTTTTTGATTATCTCAACTAGATCAAAGTATTGATATTTGGAAAATTGGATTTATTTGAAAGGTTTCAAACATAAAATCATGCCACAGTATCTTACTTTGAATTTATTATCATTAAAACACCATTTTCAATACTTTTTTTGGTCTGTTAATTTGCACGGACGGTTGCGCCACCTGACATTTTGGGGGTTTGAGATGCCAAAACACAAAATAATATCTTTTTATTTAATTTACTGAAAATGTATTCAAACTAAATAGATTAAAAAGAATAAAGTGATGCATGTCATGAATTGATTCAAACTATTTAAAAAGAAAATGATGCAGTCGGACACAAAACTATGCATGTCATGTCATTGACCCACTTCTATATACCACTTATTGCGGCGACAACTGAATGTCGCCGAGAGGCTAAGTAAGGGAGATTCACTTGAGTGACGCGCTACCAACAATTTCAATGTCCGCTCTGGAGGTTACGATTTCTTTTGTTTATTTTTATGGGCAGATAAACATCCTTCTTGAACAGGACAGCAGATAGAAAAGTGCAAGTGCTTCTGTGCAAGGTGGCGATAATAAATATACATGCAATTCATCCAATAAGCGTTTTAGTTAGTCCATAAAATCCAAAGTTCCAATAGTCCATAAAATCCAAAGTTCCAATACTCAGCATATTGAGCGGTCAACAAAAACTGTGCTCTCCCTACTCACCCCCTCCCCATACTACCACAGGTGCCCAGGTGCATATATTCATTCACCAATTCCTATGCCAATACCCACGTGACTTGCATACACACCCACCAGATATCAAAATAAAAGCACCAAAGCACAGACCAATTCAACCATGGCATATGGCCGCTATATTCCAGCCCCTAATTATTACCAATCATAGTTGTAATAATTACCATTACATAGCACTATAACATCAAAGTCATGCAATACATAAGTATTCTTGTGTGTTCCAAGAGGCAGCTGGCTCTTCCTTCTTCAGAGGGCGCAAGTCTAGTCTGGGCCAGAGGTTCAAGCACATAGCCCATCGGAGTGATCTTTACCATCACTCTCTGTCCAGTAAGTTGGTTGGTCAGTCGTCAAACAAACAAACAAACAAACAAGCAAGAGTTCTTCAGGCTTCCGCCCCTTGTAGAAGACAGACCTTAGTTATTGGCCTGTCCAGCTGGTTTGTCTTTGTCTTGATAAGCAGCCTTCGTACAAGACCTCTTCTGTCTGGGAACGTTTGGATGACCTTTCCCATTATCCAGAAATTACGAGGTGCTGTCTCATCCACAATGAGGACTATGTCCCCCCACCGTGAAGTTGCGCTTCTTGTCACACCACTTTTGCCGTTCTTGACTGTTTCTCAAAGGCAAAGCGATCTGGTAGTGACCATCCAAAAGCTGGGCAGAATCTGTGACCAACTTCATAAAGTTTTGATCTTTCCTTGACAGACTAGGTCGTTCATCCTGGCCGCATTCTGGGAAATCCATTTTAAATTGCTGCTGCCAAAGATCGTCAAGATTCAACACAGAAATCCTATTAACTGTTACAGTGCCAAGTTCTTCACCATCGTCTCCCCCAAGTGGTCCATTGACAGTCCATCCCAGAAGGGTCTTGATTGCATAAGGTCCATTATCCACGCTGCAAACTACTTCCAATGGCTCCAGGACCTTTGGCACATTTGTTCCTATCAGCAGTTCGACTCTTGAGTCAATTTCTGGCAGATGTATGTGTCTCAAGTGGGGCCATCTCTGAAGATCTCTTTGACGTGGAATGTTGTCTCGATTGACGGGCATGCTTTGTTGTGTGTACGTACTGGGCAACTGACAGAACTGTTCACCATCCAGACCTGCCACTTCTAGACCGGTGACCTCGTAGCTGTTCACCACCTTTTCTTGACCCATAGTACGTAAAAGGATACGGGTCTTCTTTCCTGAGAGATTGAGCTTATGCATCAAATTCTCTGTGCAAAACACAGCAGTGCTGCCTTGATCAAGGAAAGCATAAGTAATCACAGTCTTATTGCTTTTACTAGACTTAATGTGCACTGGCACTATGGGAAGCTTACATTCATGATCACCAGCCCCAGTGAGACCACTAGACACAAAAGCTTTATCCACTGCAGTACCTAGCTCTTGTTCGGTTTCAGGTTCTGTCTGCCTTCCCCTTGATGGAATATGAAGTAGTGTGGGGTGTCTTAAATCACACACTTGACAAGACAGGCGCTTTCTACAGTCCCTGCTGATGTGTCCTTTACATAAACAGGCAAAGCAAACACCATTTTCCATTAGGAACGTAATCTTTTCCCTGTGAGTCTTTCTCTTCAGTTGGTGGCATGACTCAAGTGTATGTTCAGCTTCACAAAACAAACAGAATTTCGTTGGTAAGATACGTTCTGGTATATATTCCATTGTTTCTGTGTAAATGTCCCTAGTATTCATGGTTGTAGCAAAACTACTTTTGTTGGGTCTCTGTATGGGCCTTGGTGGAGTATCTTGAATATTTCCAAAAACAGGGTCTGTTAGAATTCTTACTTGTTTTTCAATAAAGTCTACGATGTCGCTGAATGTAGCTCTTTCCTGATGTCTCTCCTGTAACTCACATGCAACAGTTCTCCAGCGATCCCTTAGCCTGTATGGCAGCTTCTTTATGATTGCAATCATATTTGCAGGCATGTCCAGTTCATACATATACTGCACGTCATTCATCATATTACAGCAACCTCTGAGGAAGAGACTGTAATCTTGTAGTATTTTGACATCATCTGACTTAATTGGAGTCCAAGACAGAGCTTTCTCCATGTATGCAGCCGCAATCCTTTGCTCATTGCCGAAATGTTTCCGTAGCAAGGCCTTCGCTTGAACATAGCCCTCCTCGGGCTCAACATGCAGGCAACTTCTCACGAGTGCTCTTGGGTGCCCTCTAGTATATTGTTCGAGGAAGTACAGACAATCACTGCAGTTATTAGACTTGCTTTCAACGCCACTCTCAAAGGCCCTCATAAAAGAATGATAATGCAATGGATCACCCTCGAAAACCTGTATATCTCTTTTAGGCAAAGATGACAGCTGCTGTTGTTGCATCAAAAGAGTGGTTATTTCATTCTGCTTCTTCATGACGTCAAAAACGTTACTTTGTTCATTATGAATGGAGGGTCCTTTAATGGTTTTCCTATGTTGAGAGTGATTTGCATTGAAATGGAGATTGGGCTTGCGTGCACGGTCCTCTGAGGTAAAGTGCTGGATCTGAGTGTGAGTGGCCATTCTCACTTTAGGTCTTGTGACGGGATCGCCACCGGTATCTAGCACAATCCTTTTAGGTGGTTCAGTTGACTGAGGAATAAATGGGGCAGCATTAGCATTGCATTTCTTTGAATTTCCTTGAGCTTGGCTGAAGTATGAATTCATGCCATTTGATTGTTCCGTTGCAGTGCTTCTAGCACCAGTCAAGCTTGCAGACCTCAACACACTCACTTTAGCCATATGTGCTGCAATGTCCTCGTCCAGCTTGAGCTTCTCTTTACGTTTCCGTATTCGCTCTTCTTCCTCCTCCAGTGCATGTTTGTCCCGCATAAGGTTTTGTCGCGCCATTAATGCTGCCAGGTCAGCTTCAGCCTTAATGCAGGCAGAATAGATGCTTGATACAGAAGAGTATGTAGAGGTTGTACTTGGAGCATTTGATATACTGTCAGCTGGTTGTACAGCGTCTTGCAGATCTCCCTGTATTGCAAGGTCTTTTGCTGATAGCTGTGGATGACAAACATTCTCCAACATGATACATTGTGCCATCTCCTGAGATGAAGCTTTCATTCCAAAGTCGGGAACATTTGCACAATTATTTTAAATGTTGACGGCACAATCATTTTCAACAGTCTTAATAGTCTGATCATTTTCAATAGAAACAGAGTTTGTTTCACCAAGGGGGCCTTCAATTTCATTTAACCACTGTGTCACAGAACCTTTGAATGTATCGCTATATTTTATAATACTCGAGAACCAGTCATTTTGTATGGCTTGTTGATCATCAGGTAACAACGGTAATAGTGCTTCATGTAACTTAAGGGCAGAATCATAATGTTGTATAAGAGCTTGCAGCCTGAAGTTCACCTGTTGTGCATTTTCATTTCGTTTCATTAGTTCTTTCGTAGCAGGAATCAACTTTTTGATTTTATTTACATGTGTGTTACGCTCCTTTTGAAGCCTTTCAATTTTGCCCATCAAAGCCTTTCCAGTGAGTTTGACTTCCCGTTTAGTAGGTAAAGAGTCGGGGACATCATTTACGCTTTCGCTTTCGTTTTCGTCACTCATATTGTATAGCAGTTCAACGGTTTGCAAAGTTCAAAGAGATTCATAGGGTTTATGCTTCTTCAATACAATTCATTATACCCTTCTCAACAGTCAATGTATCCAATTTTAGCGAAGTTTTCACGAGCAGCAGACAGCGTTCCCAAAGGGAACACGCTCCAAACAATCACAGCTGTGTTCTATCCAATTATGAATGCATGTGCACAGGCCTACCGGTCTGGAGTTCGCTTGGCGAAGTCTTCTGGCTTTCACGATCAGTCCGAGATGATTCCAAGTGTCTTCGTTCAGTCATATCCACATCATGTCTGGCATTTACTAGGCCAACGCGGATCCACTTTTTTGTTGACAATATTGCGGCGACAACTGAATGTCGCCGAGAGGCTAAGTAAGGGAGATTCACTTGAGTGACGCGCTACCAACAATTTCAATGTCCGCTCTGGAGGTTACGATTTCTTTTGTTTATTTTTATGGGCAGATAAACATCCTTCTTGAACAGGACAGCAGATAGAAAAGTGCAAGTGCTTCTGTGCAAGGTGGCGATAATAAATATACATGCAATTCATCCAATAAGCGTTTTAGTTAGTCCATAAAATCCAAAGTTCCAATAGTCCATAAAATCCAAAGTTCCAATACTCAGCATATTGAGCGGTCAACAAAAACTGTGCTCTCCCCATACTACCACAGGTGCCCAGGTGCATATATTCATTCACCAATTCCTATGCCAATACCCACGTGACTTGCATACACACCCACCAGATATCAAAATAAAAGCACCAAAGCACAGACCAATTCAACCATGGCATATGGCCGCTATACCACTGTAACTTTTCATAGGTTTCACAGTGTGTTTCACAGTTCGCTTCTTGCACTAACACTGAATTGTTTTTTATGTGATGACTTATTTTGCTTTTGTAAGCCAATACCAAGATCAGTCAATAAATATTGTTGGTTTTGACTTAGGCTATATGTTGCCCCCTTCTTTATGTTGTTACTGGACATATCATGTGTCCTGTTAAGCTATGTTACATCAAACAACATTTGAGACATGAAATAAAAAGTGGGATCATTTAATGTGGAGCCACATCATGTTTTCTAATGAAGGCTCCTGGATGCCTTTCTTCCATAGCTTTCCACCTGTAACTTGCTACTCTAGCTATGTAGCAAGAGGGGAAATATTACTGTTGTGTGCTGCCAATAGTGGACAAAAAGGTATTGCTGTATGAGTTAATCAGCTAACTTAATGTACCTACTGAATGGGTCGCCTTAATCATTATAAAAAAAAAATTGCCCCCCCTGAGAATTTTTTCAGGAGCCGCCACTGTATTTGACATCATGACATCAGAGGCTGAAGGAGTTTTGATATGTGGTGGAGACTTGAATGTAAGACTTAATGATAAATTAGATTCATCAGGAGCGAGTACTGGACAAACTAAAATTAATAAGAAAATTAACACTGTGATGCGAGAGGTAGGAATCATTGATGTGTGGAGGGATTTACATCCAACAGTACGAGACTACACCCACCTTCCCCATCCTCACTCTGTGTATACAAGAATTGATTACTTCCTGATGTACAATACAGATAGACATAGAATTACTCACTGTGAAATAGGTAATATTGATATCTCAGACCATAGCCCCCTGTATCTTACTATTGATTTAAACAGAAATGCTAAGCATTCATTTTGGAAATTGAATTCTAGTATACTAAATAGTCATTTGGTTAAGGAAGAGCTAGGAGAGGAAATTCAAACGTATTTTGATTTGAATGATACAGGGGATCTGGGCCCATCTATGTTGTGGGACACATTCAGGCAGTAATGAGAGGCAATATTATAGCCCGTACAGCACGTCTCAAAAGGTCAAGACAGGAAAGGTTGGATTCACTGCAGTCGAAATTAAAGGTGCTACAAAGAAAACATAAAGATAGTGTAGACCCAAACACTGAGCAAGAAATAAAAATAGTGAAAAACGAAGTATACATTGACGAAGTATACACAGGAAATACAGAAGAAACTTGTCTATCTCAAGCAGAAATATTAGGAAGTTGGGGGCAAAGCATCCAAGCTGCTTGCCTATAGGCTAAGGAAAAAACAGGCAGACAGTACGCTCTATAAAATAAAGAACCCTGAGACTAAGGTGATTGAATGTCAGCAGGAAAAATTTAAAGAATGCCTGCTGTCTTTCTATCAAAAACTATACTCTCTAGAACAGTTAGACAATGACACAAAAACAGACACTTTTCTACAATCAATACAATTGCCAAAAGTCACTGATGCTCAGAATAATATTCTTAGAGCTCAGGTGACTGCAGAAGAAATTAACTTAGCTATTACAAGACTTAAGACCGGTAGTTTTACCTGTGAGTGGTATAAGTGTCTGAGGCATACATTAGTGCCCTTACTGTTGAAGACCTATAACTGGATAATTAAAAAAGAAGAAATGCCCCCTTCATGGAGGGAGGCAGTGATTTCTCTCATTCCTAAGGAAGGCAAAAACAGACAGGAATGTGATAATTTAAGACCTATAAGTGTATTGAATGTGGATACATAGAGAGAGCATGTTCCAGTGGTTCAAACTGTGGTAAACATAAGCCGTCAAGAACAATGTGCAAGTCCCCAGTTCACATAGGGAGAACACGTTCAAAAGGAGTGGGGTGGTAACAGATACAAGAATGGTAGGAAGTGACAGTGTAGGTGTAGGTGCCCAGTAGGTGTAGGTGTAGGTGCCTAAGGTGGCACTTCAAGTTATATGTACAAACCACATTATTACAGAACAGGAAGGATTCTACATGTACCACACACATAACAAATGAATATAACGCAACACATATTCCTCTGACAGGTTAACAGCTACGGCGTAGTTCTACCAGAATACACAGCGGCATAACAATAACACCAGTCCGCATAGCAGAATCCGAGCTACGCTACATAGCCCCCTCCAGGCGGGTTACATGTCCTCATAAACCCCAGCCTGCATGACAAAGTCCTGAAGATGAGCAGGGGCCCTGCGGGTACGCCCTGAGTGGTTCGATGGCGTCCTCGTTGCAGGTAGAGCAGTAGAGCGGTTGTCATAGGCACGCTTCTGTCGTGTACCCACCGTGTGCAGAGCCTCCCGGTTGAGTTCATGCGCCTTGCGGAGTTGGTCCCGCAGCCGGTAGTAGTAGCTCAGTCCTGGCGCGCCCTCGACCGCTGGCTCCGGGGGTGGTCCGAACGGCAGATCCACGGGCGTCCGGAGCTCGTGGCCGAACATCAAGGCAAAGGGTGTGCATCCGGTGCTCTCCTGAACTGCGCTTCTGTACGCCCACAGGACCATGGGGATGTGGAGGTCCCAATCCGCCTGCCGATTGCCGGTGATGGTCAATTGCTCCGCCAGCGTCTTATTGAAGCGTTCTACCAGTCCATCGCTCTGGGGGTGTAGTGGGGTAGTCCGTGTCTTCTTTACCCCCAGCAACCGAAAGACGTCCTGGAACACCTCTGCCTTGAAGTTCCTCCCCTGGTCGCTGTGCAGTTCCTCAGGGGCGCCGAAACGAGAGAACATCTCGTTCACCAGGAATTTCCCTGTTGTTGCGGCACTCTGGTCGGAAGTGGCGTACGCCTCGGGCCACTTGGTGAAGTAATCCATTGCCACCAGGATGTAGCGGTTATTCCGTGTGAGAGCACTGCCCCAACACCCACGTCGCTGGCATCGGTGTCGAGGATGAAGGAGCGAGTGGGGTCGGGGAATGCTAACACTGGTGCCTACACCAGCGCTGCCCGCAGCCTGTTGAATGAGTTGGCGCAGTCCTCACTCCAGTCAAAGGGCAGCGCCTTCTGCGCCAGTCGATGTAGCGGGCTAGCTATATCGGCGAAGCCCTTGACGAAGCGTCATAGCCCTTGTCCGATGGACCTTCAGGTGTACCTGCCAATACCCGCTCCGAAGGTCCAGCGAACTGAACAATTTCGACCCGGCAATGTCGTCGAGGGTGTTGTGGATCCGTGGTAAGGGGTATGAGTCTTTTCGTGTGACATCGTTCAGGCGTCGGTAATCCACACAGAAACGCCATGTCTGAATTTTTTTCCTTACCAGGACTGCCGGCGCCTTCTATGGACTGTTGTTTGGCTCGATGACTCCTGCTGCCGCCATCTCCGCAATCTGCTGCTCTGCTGCCTCCCGTTCGGCTAGGGGCAGACGCCGGGGACGAAGGCGAATCGGGCGAGCATTTCCCGTGCCGATGTCGTGTTGCACTTCGTCCCGTGCAGCGAAAATGTCCATAAATCCCTGGAGCAGTTGCTGTAGTCTGAGCTTTTGGGCAGGCAGCAGCACTACGAGCACACAGGTCTTGGACGGCTTGTCTTGTTTCCTCGGATGGCTGTGGTGTCGTAGAGTTGAAGCTGCTCTGCGTTGTTTTGCTTCCGGCGTGATGTTGTTCTTCCGGAGCCTGGCTCTGCTGTGGCGGTGGGCGGAGACTGGCCCGGACTGGGAGGGGCGTGCTGTTTGTGGAGCGGACCTGGTAGAGGACTGCGATTCTTCGGTGGCCCGACAGCTGATGAACTTCTAGCTGCCAGCCCGGCTCTGACTGCTGCAGCGCTTCTTGTTGTTGAAACTTCTCCAACGGCGCGCAGACTCCCGGTCACTTTGCCTTTGCCTTTGCCTCACAGAAGCCCCCCACAGAGTCAATAAGTCCAGGCCAATGAATATTGGCCAGCCAGAACGAGTGTTGGACGGTGCGGCCAGCGATGGAGACGGTCAGGGCTTTTCTTCCTTTCATAGACGCTTGTTCTCCAGTCACTGTCGCGATGCGTGTCTTTGTGGCTACCCAGCCCGGTGGGGTTGGCTGGTCGGTGTTGGGTAGAACACCCGGTCGGATGATTGAAATGGTGGACCCCATGTCGCAGTCCACATACAGTCCATGTGCTTGGCCAATACGTCCCAGTCTCTGTTGATCAGGGGAGGGGGCTATGGTGATAGACGAGGGTGGCGATCCTCCCATTGGGCCACCCTCTACCGGTTTAACGCCGCCTGCTGAGGTGCGATCCGTGGTGCCGGCGCCAAGCATCGCCGGGCCACATGACCAGGCTCCCCGCATCGGTAGCAGCCGTCGTCTCGCCTCCTCTGTTGTCCGGGGCTTCGCCTGGGGTATTGCCGTGCTTCGGTCGCCGCTGCCTGTCGTGTCTCAACCACTTCGTCCTCGTCGATCTCCCCAGTCACGTCCGCCTGCCGTATCTGATGTCTTGAGACACACAGGACATGTTCCACCTAAAGTTCAGGTGAATGTGCTCTCGGAGCCGTTCTGGGCGCAGGCCTCGCACAAACGCCTGCAGTGTGAGCTCCTCCTGCTCGGCATCCGCAAAGGTTGAATGTCCTCTCCGAGTGTAGAACCTCAGGTCAGTGGCGAATGCCCCGAGGCTCTCTCCTTCCTTCCTGAAGCGGTTGGCCAGCTTCTCCCGTGCATCATCCGTGAACACGTGCTGTCCGAAACGGCGCTGCAAATCGACACTCATACGCACACTGACACAATACATTTTAACATGAAAAAGGACTGAATGGAGTGAAATGTGAACCTGTATTTAAGACAAATGGTTGTCCTCTTGAAACACGTGTCCTTCTAAAAATATCCCCTCCTCTGCAATAACGCAGTGTGATTCACTGGGAGTCTGCACCAGTGAAGACAGGTGGAGATGTGGGCGACCTGAGTCAGACAGAGCTGACATGTGAGTGAGTGATAGGTTATCAGTAAGGATCATGTACATTTTTTACAGGATTATAAGTCAATCATTGACAACCTCTGTGCCTTGCACGCTCAAAAGACATTATATGCTACATGCCCAGACACTGTACAGGGGGGGACATCTGCCTTTGTCGCGCGCTGCTTCAGTGCTGGACCCTTAAAAATCTCCATGAATCGTTTTCTCTTCTCTTTCGGAGAACATTCAGACTCCTCAATCATGAGTTGTGCTTGTTCCTTCCCCTGGTCAGAAGATTCTTCACCTGCTGGTGTGGCCAGAAAAGAGACGCAAACGCCAATAACTACCATCCTCAAATGGGGGTTTTTGGACCTTCTCAAAAAGCTCTCCAACTGCTTGCAAAACAGACTCTGTTGCGGAACATAGAATGCAGGTCTTCTACAGTCTTGCAGAGGAGGTGGTGCATCATTCACATAAGACCAGCAAGCTATTAAGCTTGAAGGTTCTCCCTTTTATACGCACCCGTCCCAAGCATTTAACTGACTGTAAAGTTTCTTCAATCTTCTCAGTCTCAATGTCTTCAGGGCAGTGGCGTAACGTAGTAACAACGGGCCCAGGTGCAAGATATTATGACGGGCCCCCCTAGTAAACGCAAAAAAAAAAAAAAAAATCGTAGTGTTCCCTACTTTCGCAACCGCGTAAAAAAAAACCGATAATCGAAGGTGTTTGTTATCGATATAAATAGTGTTTAATTAATCAACCTTACTTATTTCAGAAGCGATGGGTGTGTACACAATTAACTAAGTCTTGTTTGACTAACATTTCTTACCGTAAAAATAGTTAGAAAGTAATAATAATAGCGACCACTATTTACCCAACTTGTAGCCTAGTAATCCTGCCCTACCATAATGTATGTAGGCTATAACTTGTCTTGAAATGTATATCTATCACAATAGCCGTAAGTTACCTGTTGCATGGTTGCTGACACACCACTGAGGGCAGAAGCAGCGGTGCTGATGATCCCTGCTCACTCCGTGGGCTCGCGACTAGTTGACGCCGGGCTATTTAAAAAGCCGAATTGGTTTAACTATAGCGTATTGTATTGTCACATGATCAAATAGAGACTTGACATTGGACAACAACATACATATTACCCAGCAATCATCATTGCTAATCACAAAAATACCAAAGAAAATAATAACTTATTCATTTCATTGAATAGTTTTTTGATAGTTTCTATAGTGTATGTAGGATAAGCATATGATTTTGTTATAAATTGCTACTTTTCCCCAAAAAATAATGACAACCATGACTGAGATAAGTTTGCCTTTTCAAGTGTATATATAGCATTTTACACTACAGCCTTGTTATGAACAGCGTGTATTTGAACATAAGCATATCCGAGAAAATTTTACGCTATACTAAGTTTGGGCCCGTCGAGCGACGCCTGTCGGTGTACTTGGAAAGGGGGGGGGGCCGTCGGGCATGTAAATCTTTGGGCCTGGCTACGGGCCCCGACACCCCACGGGCCCAGGTGCAGCCGCACCTGCTGCACCCCCTATAGTTACGCCCCTGTGAGTGATATTAAAGGTAAGAGGGAGTGAAGGGCTCCCATTTTCTTTTTTATGATAATACCCAAGATGGGACGAAAACCTCACCAGGGAATTGGTTATTTTCTTTGGTCTGTGGTTTGGTTGGCACTTTGTGCATATTCCCCAGAGAGAGTTAGAGGTCACAACTCTCTGCCTATAATACAGTAGGGGCTGGTGGACACATTTCTTCAGCCAGCTGGGTTTTTGGAAGTCAAAGGTGTTTATTTGGTTCATTTAAATGTGTTTGTTCTTAGTTCTTATATCCTTGACATGTCTGTTAAGTCCACACAATTTTTGAAGTAAAGCTTTTTATTTTAAACACAGGGGATTTTATGGGAAGGAAAAAAAACAAGAAAGAAGATTATTTATGTCTGATTTAGGGGTTGTTAGTTACAATGTTAAAGGTATCAATCATCCCATTAAGAAGAAAAAGATTCTAGCTCAGTTGAAAAAATAAAATTGTTCAATAGGGTTATTACAGAAAACTCACCTAAATGAGGCTGAACACAAGAAATTGAGAAGAGATTGGGTGGAGCAGGTGTTCTATGCATCTTGTCCAAATAGCAGAAAGAGAGGAGTGGCAATTTTGATTAGTAGATCCAGCGGTCTTACAGTACATAGTGAAGTAAAGGATATTCAGGGAAGATATATAGCAGTTATAGGAAAAATAGGTGGAATAGACCTGACCATCATGAATATTTATGCTCCGAATGAAGATGATCCTTCATTTTTTAAGGACATTGCATCCATATTGGCAAGGGAAGCTAAAGGTACCATAATTTTAGGAGGATACTTTAATTGTGTCCTAAATGCAAAATTAGACAAATTACCCACAGACCATGGACCCCCTAGCAGGAAATCTAAAGCTGCAAAACATATGTTGGAAGAGTTGGGGCTTGTAGATAGCTGGAGAGCCAAGAATCCAACAACAAAAGATTTTACATTTCTGTCTACGGTTCATGAGTCATACTCCAGAATTGATCTGATTTGCATTTGCAAAGCAGACCCTTCATAAAATTAAGGAGTGTGTTATAGAACCTATTACTCTATCTGATCATGGCCCAGTAAGACTGAAATTAAACTTGGGTTTCGAAAGGCATTTTAAATACTGGAGATTAAACATCTCTTTGCTGACAGACCCGATAACCCAAGAGCAATTAAAACAAACTATAGAAGAATACTTTGCAATAAATGATAATGGAGCAGTATCCCCCTCCACCCTTTGGGATGGGGCTAAGGCGGTGCTGAGAGGGAAATGTATTGAAATAGCCGTTAAATTAGATAAACAGAGACTTGAAAAGGAGAAACAATTAGAAAGTGATATAAAAAGATTGGAACATGAGCATAAAGTATCTGGGGACAAAAATATATTGGAACAACTACATCATGCTCTGGATGAATTACTTACACGCAAAGCTGAGGGGGCGCTCAGACATACAAATCAAAGATATTATGAGATGGGGAATCGAGCAAGCCGGCTACTTGCCTTTCAGTTGAGAAAAGAGCAGTCAAACTGTATTGTTCCTAAAATAAGGCATCCAACATCCTTAGCTGAGGTTTCACATCCAGTAGAAGTGGCAGGGGTGTTTCAAACTTTTTACCAGAATCTTTACGATGCACCAGAGGAAGCACCAAGCACGGTGAAAATGGAGGGAATATTTAAAATTCTTAATTTAGTAAAGCTATCGGAAGCAGAGGCGGAGGAGTTGACAGCCCCAATTTTAGAAAGTGAAATAGAAGGAATCATCAGATCTCTGAAAAATAATAGATCTCCGGGGACAGATGGTCTGCCAGGTGAATTCTACAAGACCTTTATGAAGGAGCTTGTGCCTAGGCTTTGTGGGGTCTTTAACTATGCCTTACATGAAAATGACCCACCCAAGAGCTGGTCAGAGGCCGTATTAACAGTCATACACAAAGAGGGGAAGGATCCACTGGAATGTGGCGCCTATAGGCCAATTAGTCTGCTTGGAAGTGATGTAAAGATTCTTAGTTCTATACTGGCGAATAGAATGCAGAAATACCTAAGGAATTTAATCAATCCTGATTAGACTGGGTTTATACCGGGCCGTCAAGGTGCAAATAATATTAGAAGAGTTCTAAATTTACAATCAGTAGCAAGAGAAGCTGCCCGTCCTTCAATGCTTCTCAGTCTTGACGCGGAGAAGGCGTTTGATAGGGTGGACTGGTCGTATTTAAATTATACTATGGAACGAATGGGATTTAATTTGACATGCCCACCATCCAAGACCTGTACACCTCCAGAGTCAGGAAACGGGCAGGAAAAATCACTGCAGACCCCTCACATCCCGGACACAAATTATTCAAACTCCTCCCCTCTGGTAGACGCTACAGATCACTGTTCGCAAAAACCTCCAGACACAAAAACAGTTTCTTCCCCCTCGCTGTCTCACTACTGAACAACTAACCCACTGTAGCATATATATTTATATTTATATATTTATCCCTGCACTTCTCGCACTCTCCACTTCTTCTTTGCACTACTGTTGTGCAACATTTCACAGCTACTGTATATAGCCATTCCGCCTTGTACATACTTTCTTAAACTCCTTAGTCCATTGCACTGTTGCACTGTTTGTTTGTTTGTATTGTATTGTATTGTGTTGTATATTTTGTGTAAGCACACTGAGAGTCACTTTACCAAGTCAAATTCCTTGTTTGTGCAAACTTACTTGGCCAATAAAACCTGATTCTGATTCTGATTCTGATTCTGACATGTATTAGATGGATTAACACTCTAAATAAAGACACAATATCAAGAGTTAGGGTTAACGGACACTGCTCTCAATTCTTTAAACTTAAGAAGGGGGTTCGGCAAGGAAATCCAGTGTCTCCTCTTTTGTTTGCACTGAGTATCGAACCGCTGGCTGAGTTAATAAGGGGTAATGATCAAATTGAAGGTATAGCAGATGAGGGGGGCATGATGCATAAGATATCGTTGTTTGCGGATGATATTCTGTTGTTTATAAGAAATCCATTGTCATCTATACCAGCAGTTATGCAATGTCTGAGGAACTATGGGGAAGTTTCAGGACATAAAGTTAATGAGGGGAAATCGGAAGCAATGATGATTACAGGAAGCTGGCCTACACAATTGGACAGACTTGTGAGATTTAGATGGTCAAAGGGGGGCTTTAGGTACTTGTGGGTGATTTTGACTCCTATTTCTTTTAAATTATACAGCGCAAACTATGACAAACTTATTTCCCAGATCAAAAATGACCTGGAAAGGTGGGAGATGCTTCCCCTTTCCTTGGTTGGGAGGGTAGAAACCATTAGGATGAATGTTCTGCCAAGGCTGTTATTTCTCTTTTGCTCTCTTCCTATTGCTGTCCCGGTATCTACTTTTAAGCTCTTAGATAGGCTTGTTTCCCGATTCATATGGCAGAACAAGAGGCCTAGAGTGAGACTCAAAGTTCTTTGCTTACGGAAAGAGAAGGGCAGTTTATCTTTGCCTCATTTCAGAAGTTATTATTGGGCAGCACAACTTAGAGTATTGGTCTCTTGGATGAGACTGGATATGGATACAAAATTACAAAAATACAAAAGTATCGAATCCAAACAAAACATATAATATCCTGTTTATATAGTAGAATTCATATGGAAAACATCTATCGACACACTGGATATAAAAGGTAAATAGAAATTGGAGGCTAACACCATTATTACAGATGATGAATGGGAAAGCTCTTGGATGTCCTGGCACAAATGTTTAAGTAATCCAACCTGGAGAGAATTTAGTTGGAAGCTAAGGATGAGATATTTTAAAACACCCTTAGTAATAGCTAAATATGACAAGAAGTATTCCCCTCTCTGCTGGAGAGGTTGTGGCCTAATAGGGGACTTTTCTCACATTTTCTGGGATTGCTCTAAATTGCAGAAGTTCTGGGAGGAGGTGAAGAGGGAGATAAGTGAGATCTTGAACTTAGACAGTTCGATTGACCCACAACAGCTGATTTTGGGAACTACATACAGTGCCCTCCACAATTATTGGCACCCCTAGTGAATATGAGCAAAACAGGCTATAAAAAAATATGTCTTTGCTGTTTATCCTCTTGGTCTTTCACTCAAAATATTCACAAAAATCTTACCTTTTCATTGAAGTAAAACTATTGAAAGAAAAAACAACTGTTGACATTAAATTAATATTTTTCCCCAAAATATGTGTGCCACAATTATTGGCACCCCTTAATTTAATGTTTTGTGCAGCCTCCCTTTGCCAAGATAACAGCTCTGAGTCTTCTCCTATAATGCGTGATGAGGTTGGTGAACACATGGCACGGGATCTGAGACCATTCCTACATGCAGTATCTCTCCAGATCCTTCAGATTCTGAGGTCGGCTTCAGCTCATCCCACAGATTTTCTATGGGGTTTAGGTCGGGGGACTGTGATGGCCATGGCAAAACCTTTATTTTGCCATCGGTGAATCATTTTTGTGTTGATTTTGAGGTGTGCTTCGGATCATTGACCTGCTGGAAGGTCCAGCCACAGCCCATTTTAAGCTGACTGGAAGGGGCTGTTAGGTTTTCATTTAATACCTGCTGGTTTTTGATGGAGTCCATGATACCATGTATCCTAACAAGATGTCCAGGGCCTTTGGAAGAAAAACAGCCCCACAACATCAAAGACCCGCCACCATACTTCACATTGGGTATGGGGGTCTTTTCTGTATGGCTATCTTTCTGTCTACGCCAAACCCACCTTTGATGTTTGTTGCCAAAAAGCTTTATTTTGGTCTCATCTGACCATATAACTTGGCCCCATTGAAAGTCTGACTTACATTTGGCAAACTGTAGGCGCTTTAGTTTGTAGTTGATTGACAGCAGAGGCTTTTTTCTGGCAACCCTCCAAAACAACTTGTGGTGATGTAGGTGGCGTCTGATGGTAGTTTTGGAGACTTTCTGACCCCAAGACTCAACTCACCTCTACAATTCTCCAGCTGTGATCCTTGGAGATTCTTTTTCCAGTCGAACCATCCTCCTCACGGTGCGTGGGGTCAATGTACACACAGGTCCTCTTCCAGGCTGATTCTTAACATCTCCTGTCGCTTTAAACTTCTTCATTATTTCCATGATAGTGGAAATGGGTATTTTCAACTCTTTAGAGATTTTCTTGTGCCCATTTCTTGATTTGTGCAGCTCCACAACTTTCCGTCGCACATCGTCACTGTGTTCTTGGGTCTTTCCCATAGTGATGAATGACTAATGGAATTTGGCCTGTGTCACCTCATATTTGTACGCCAGTGGAACAGGAAGTCATGGTTGACGTTGTGACGTTGGCGGCGCGTAAAACACGCAGCGGCTGGGGGCTCTCCAGACTATGATTTTGTTTTTGTTTTTAGTAATTGTTTAGTTGTAGTTTTAGTTTAGTTTTAGTTAAGTTTTAAGTGTAATAGCGGCTCGGGGTTCTCCCGATTATAAGATGCCATTGTTTGTAAACTGTTTCGTTGTAGTTTAGTTTAGTTTTAGTGAAATCGCTTAGTTGGTTGCCATGGCGACATGTACACAACTTGTACACAACTTGACTGTCTACAGTCGCCAGGATCTCCTAAACATTGGAGTACGGAGTGAACAATCTGTAAACAGCGACTTTACCCACACACACAGCATACCAGAGGATATAGCCCGGACAGCAGGCTCTCCATGGATTGTCATTCCCACGGGCAGGAGGAGGAGGCGCCGAAATGAAAGGAGACAAAAGCGAGGCTGCCGGGCTGGCGTTTACGCGCAGCTGAGAAGACGACCGCATAAACTGCCACTTCCTAGCATCTTCCTCTCAAATGCCAGATCCATCACAAATAAAATGGATGAGCTGAAGCTACAGATGGCAGCAAACGGACTCGTACAGGACTGTTGCATTCTGCTGATAACGGAGACCTGGCTCCACTCATCCATTCCAGATACGGCCATAGAGCTAGCAGGACGCACAGCTCATCGCCAGGACAGGAACAGTAACTCCGGTAAGAGCAGAGGAGGGGGGCTATGCATTTATGTCAACAACAACTGGTGTACCAACGCCACGACCATCGATAGCCACTGCTCTCCAGACCTCGAGTATTTAACTGTTAAATGCAGACCCACGTACCTCCCACGGGAGTTTACTGTTGTCATGGTGACTGCTGTGTATATACCACCGGATGCTAATGCCAAGTCAGCCCTTAGTCACTTGTACAATGCCATCAGCCTTAAACAAAACACCTATCCAGAGGCAGTACACGTGATAGCAGGCGACTTCAACCATGCTGATTTGAAGGTAGTGCTCCCTAAGTTCTACCAACACATAAAATGTGCTACCAGGGGAGAAAATACACTGGATAAAGCCTACTCAAATATCAAGCATGGTTACAGGGCTACACAGCTACCCCACCTTGGCTTGTCTGATCACATGTCCCTACTACTCTTACCGGCATACACCCCCCTTAAGAAAAAAGCCCACACAACAAAGACTATTAAGACTTGGCCTGATGATGCCTCTCAGCAGCTGCAGGACTGTTTTGAAACCACCAACTGGAATATTTTCAAGCACCAGGACCTGGAAGTGTACACCTCGACTGTTTTGTGCTACATCAAACACTGTGTCAACACTGTCACAGTGGACAGGCGCATCCGGGTGTATCCTGTGGCATCACGGTGGGCCAGCTAGCAGAGGGGTGTGGTGTCCGTGTGGCGGTCTGGCTGCCACACCACAAGATGGCTGCCAGTGGCACTACATCTCCCAGAATGCAGCAGCACCCAACCAGGTGTAGGTGCTTAAGGCACCTGATGGAAGGGGCATTTAAGACAGGTGGTGCCTGTTGTGAAAGAGCGAGCCACGAGAGCAGGAAGAGCCAGAAGGGAGAACAGAGAGCACTTGACGTGTGGGTGAAGCCGTTGTGGAAACGCTTGCTGAAGCGCTTGCTAAGCCGCATCCGGAAGGGGGAAGGCTAGCCCCAAGCCGGGAAGGACCTGGACGGAGGAACTTTAAGCTGCAACTACAGTGGGTGGGATGTAAGTGAGGAGCAACTTTATGAAGCCTATGTTTTTGCCTTTGAAGAACTTTTATGTTTGCTTCCTGAAAGCCTTTGTGTTGGTGAATAAACCTGATCCTCGTTTGAAAGCACTTTTGCCTGCTCTGTCCTGTTAATTACGCACTGCCCTACACCCAGCTTAGTGGTAAAGCCTCTCATGATGCCACAATCCTAACCAGAAGCCCTGGATGACAAAAGAAGTCAAAGTGCTGTTGAAGGAGAGGAGCGGCGCCTTCAGGTCTGGGGATGAGGCACAGTACAGGACTGCCAGAGCCAACCTGAGGAGGGGCATCAGGGAGGCCAAGACAGCATACAAGAGGAGGATTGAGGACCACTTCAGCAGCAACAACATACGGCAGGTGTGGCAAGGGGTCCAACACATCACCAACTACAGGTCCAGCAACCTAACTGCAGCCGACGGTGATGACTCGCTGGCTGAGGGGCTAAACTGCTTCTTCACACGCTTTGAAGTTGATACACCGGATGTGACCACGCCACTTCCACTAGACCCCTGTAGCCACACCCTCACAGTGCAGGCACAGGAGGTAAGGCGTGTTCTGCGGGCAGTGAACCCAAGAAAAGCTGCTGGACCAGACGGTGTGACTGGGAGGGTGCTGAGGGACTGTGCAGACCAACTGGCTGGTGTGTTCACCAACATATTCAACCAGTCCCTATCCCAGTGCTTGATTCCACCCTGCCTGAAGTCCTCCACAATCATTCCTCTACCAAAAAAGACCACTGCCAGCACCCCTAACGACTACCAACCAGTGGCACTGACACCTATCATCATGAAGTGTTTTGAGAAACTGGTCCGGAGTCACATCACAACAAGCCTGCCACCCACTTTTGACTCCCACCAGTTTGCATACAGAGCAAACAGGGCTACAGAAGATGCTATTGCCACGGCTCTCCACACCACACTTACACACGTGGAACAGAGAGGGAATTACGCCAGGCTGCTCTTCATAGACTTCAGCTCTGCTTTCAACACGATCATACCAAGCAGACTGGTCACCAAACTGATGGACTTAGGGCTCTCACAGCAAATCTGCTACTGGATCAGAAATTTCCTGACAGACCGCTCCCAGAGGGTTGGAGTAGGATCCCATCTCTCCTCAGCTCTCAGCATCAGCATCGGCTCCCCGCAGGGCTGCGTGTTGAGCCCCCTACTCTACACCATCTATACCCATGACTGCACCCCCACCCACCCGAGCAATGCCATCATTAAGTTTGCAGATGATACAACCGTGGTGGGGCTCATCTCAGGAGGAGATGAGACTGCATACAGGGAGGAGGTGCAAAGGCTGTCGACATGGTGCACCTTGAACAATCTTGTCCTCAACACCTCCAAGACAAAAGAGCTGATAGTCGACTATAGGAGGAAAAAATCGGACATGCAGCCTATTGCCATCAATGGGGAGAGAGTGGAGAGGGTATCAGACTTCAGCTTCCTGGGCACTCACATCGAGGAGGACCTTTCCTGGACCAGAAACACCATTGCACTGCTGAAAAAGGCACAACAGAGGCTGTATTTCCTGAGGTTACTCAGGAAGAACAAATTAAAAAAGAAACTGTTAGTCTCCTTTTACCGCTGCTCTGTAGAGTCAGTGCTAAGCTATGGCATCTCGCTGTGGTTTGCCAGCTGCACGGCAGCAGAAAGAAAGGTACTCCAGAGGGTCATTAACACAGCGCAAAAAGTAATTGGCTGCTCTCTTCCACCTCTTGAGGACATTTATAAAACACGCTGCCTCAGAAAAGCCCACAGTATCCTCAGAGACTCAACACACCCTGGTTACCACCTATTTGAACTGTTGCCCTCAGGGAGACGCTTTAGGACCATCATAGCAAAAACAGACAGGCTGAGAAACAGCTTCTATCCCAGAGCCATCATAGCACTTAACAATGCACAAAACTGACCTGTATTTGTCTCTCTGTTGTGTTATATGTCTTGTGTTTTTATAGTGTAAATATGTATATATATATGTTCAATCTATATTTTTATTGTTTTTGTGTCTGAGAGCTGCTACCTCAAATTTCGTTGTAATTGTGCAATGACAAATAAATATATTCTATTCTTAAGAGTTCCTTATCAAACAGGTGAACTTAAAAATGTAAAACATGACTGGAAATATACTTCAGTTAGATTTTAATTATAAGATTTTTCTAGGGGTGCCAATAATTGTGGCACACATGTTTTGGGGAAAAATATTTATTTAATGTCAACAGTTTTTTTTTTTCTTTCAATAATTTTACTTCGATGAAAAGGTAAGATTTTTGTGAATATTTTGAGTGAAAGACCAAGAGGATAAACAGCAAAGACATATTTTTTTATAGCCTGTTTTGCTCATATTCACTAGGGGTGCCAATAATTGTGGAGGGCACTGTATACTGTATATAATCAGAGTTATGATGTTAACAGCCCACAAAATGATCACAGTAAACTGGCTCAGGCCCCACCTACCTACCGTGGGCTCAGAGGCTCCAGGCTGTGAATTGTATGGAAAGTTTAACTGCAAGCCTACGACTCCGGATGGACATTTACTTAGCAAGATGGACACCTGTTACAATGTATTGGTTAAAATGATCATTCGGTTGACATTTGACTGGACAAGCTGGATTGAATATGAAACTGTGAATTCATTGGGATAACCCTTCTGTCATTTGTGTTTTCTTTTTATTTGGTATACACTTGTATTATATATTGTTATTTTGATATGGTATTATAATTATATATAATATTGTATGACATGATGTGTGAGACTCACTGTCAAGGAACTTGTTCTAATAAAAGTAAAAGTAAATAAATAAATAAATAAATTATGTCAATCATTTATTTAGAGACATTAAACATTGAATGGGGTCAAATTGACCCCAAACATAATAGGAGGGTTAACCAGTCCACCTTCAAACACTTGCCAAAAATGCCAGTATGGCTGGGCAGAACACGAAAAGTACAAGACATACGAATTTACCATATCATACCATGTCACATAGTTTCCACAAGTGTCTAAATTTAGCACCAGTGTATACAAATTAGTAAGTTAATGTATTTTTATGTAGTTCAGTAATGTGTAGTTCAACATTTTTATTTAATTATTGACTTTCAGAAGATGATTAACTAATAAGTGTTAGGTACTCCACCTTTGTATTGCCATCTACCACACCCAGGATGTACATGTCATAACATGATACGGCATGATCTACTCAACATATTACTTTACAGCACTCCCAACATGCTTTATGTAGAATACTGTATACTATTATATCCAAACTGGTCCTAAAACTACATTACTAAAGCCAGAGATGATCACCTGGACATATACCAAAGGTGTTTCCACTTACTTTTTCTTTTTCCTTCCTTCTCTGACAGGATCACTCATTTTTCAGCAGCTAATTGATTGGACCCTGCAACTGAAATTAATACATTTATACATAGGTGTACAATAGACCGACAAATGCAAACTTTCGTTAAACCTCCGCTACAGTGAATATAGTGAACACAGATGACATCTTATACAACATACCATATCAGCAATTGCTGGACTTCAGCGCGTTAGTCGCAAACAAATGTGATTTCACATCCTTGGCGACCTAGATTTATATCATTGATTTTCACCCCGCCTACACGGGCAGTCATCATCGGCAAGGTGTTTCCATTTACTCAGAAAACATGCTGCATCAAAGGAAGCGAAACTCAGTTCTGCGTTCACTCCTCTGAATGAAGATTAAAGTTCATAAACCTCATGTTCTCACCACCTCTGCTAAGCCTGTGTTCCATGACTGTGGTCCAAACTAAAACTGTACCCACTACATAGTTTATGAGTAACTTTGTTGATTCTGTTGAATGACCAGTCCAGACAGGAGGCTGCTACACTTGTGATCAGGTGGGAACAGACGGCTTACAAGCTGTGTGCCTGGAGTTGTTCTGCTGTTGGTGTTTGCAAGGTGAGGCTGTTGGGTGTTAGCTTGCTAGTTTTGGACAAACACTCCATAATGCCTATAAGTATTGTCGTTTTAATTGTGTACTCAACATTTACAGGTGTATTTGTTTGCCTTGCTTGTAAAAGTCTCTAGAATTGCAACACTGTTTTAAGTCTACCAGTCCATTCGTCTTCCAACACCATATCACAACTCAGGACTAAACACCATCAGTTTAATTAACTGAATGGATGAAAATTCCTTGACCAGGTCAGGTCATTTATCGTGGAAAATTGTCTTCCTGAGTATTGTTCCCCCCCCCCCCCCATTCTTTCTAGTCCAACAGGGTCAGACATGTTCAACTGACTGTGAATTAATCTGTGTATAGGTGGGAACCATTTGGAGTTCTTTGAGTTCTCAACCCATCTTCAATAGGGTTATCGTCATCTATTGCATCCCAGGGCTCACAGTTGGGCTGATGATTCAGGACAGGGTAGTGCAGCAGCGCTCTTCTCAAGCTGGGTGGAAATGGAAACTCAAGGAAAACCTGTAAAATCTAGGCACCAAAATCTCAGCAACCTGTATCAAGATGTGTATTCTACGGAACGCCTAAAGTCACGCAAGGTGATATTTTCTATCTTGTGCGCATTACACAATTATCTTGTGCGCTAAAGTTATTATCTTGTGGGAACAAGTTGTTATCTTGTGCGCATAACACAATTATAATTTGTGGTAACAAGGTAAGCATCTTGATAAGTAACTTGTTTCCACAAGATAATAAGTTGTGCACACAAGATTAAATAAATATGATCTTACGTGATTTTAAGGGCTCCTGTTTGGCTGGACAAATGTGGGACAGGATGAGATCGATCATGTTCTTCACAATGTCTGGGGGAGGGTGCAGAAGGTGGGGCTGGGTGGGGTGCGCCAGAGTCATGTCCCACGCGTCCAGCAGCACCACCCCCCGCAGGCTGCGGAACATGGCCCTCAGTACAGAGTCCAGCTGCACGGAGAACCAGTCGCTGTTGTACAGGCTGTAGTCCGGGTCCAGCTTCTGCGGGTTGGCCCTGCGCACCACCACCAGCGTGCCTGGCGCCTGGTCCAGAAGGCGGGCTAAGGCGCGGCGGATATGGCGCAGTCCTCTACGGGGAATGTACTGAAGTGCGATCAGATGCTCAGAGCCACAATGGTGTCATGGCCGCCTGGCAAGCCGTCAAGCTCGTTGGCCACATAGCGCAGCTCGCTGGAGGAGACGGTGGAGAAGCGGATGGGCGGGCCGTGGCAGCGGTACTTCAGCAGGATGTTGTGGACGCTGTCTACAGCCATAAAGGGCCCCACGTTCTTTGGGCTGTGGAGGTTGAATTCCTTCAGTTCTGTAGGTTTAGGGACAGAGAGAGAGAGACCAAAAAGATGGACAAAGGCAGAGAGAGAGACAGATAGAGAGAGATTACATGGAGAAGTAACAAAAGTGAGACGAGTTAGGCAAAGTGAACGTGTGCATGCAATTTAAAAATGCATTGCTGAATTTGAAAATATGATGACAGGAAAAACACACTTCAGCCTTATGCAGATCAGTGCTGACCTGGAACAAAGGCGTTGAGGTACTCAAACCACTGTCGAACCGTAGAGTCTCCATACATGTAAAACAATTTTCCGTGAAGACACTGGGTAATGGCGGAGGAGTCATTGAACTGTTGTATTGGGATTCCAGCTAAAGGTCTCCAAGAACCCTGGTAGTAATACCCAGACGGCAGGAACTTTGCCTGGTCTCTGCAAACCAAAGACAGCTCTGCGGAGGAGAAGTAGAATTAGAACTCTGCTGCATGCATGCACATGTGTGGACACACACAAACATGCGCACACACACACGCACACAGATGTATTTATAAAATACACCAAAGCCACAGATTACTACACTTTGAATACCATTATTAAAACACACACACACACACACACACACACACACACACACACACACACACACACACATATATATATATATATATACTTCAACATTGAAAACCTAACAAAAAACATCTTCAGGTTATTGTATATTATAACTACCATTGCCCTGGACCTGTTCAATCATAATCCAGTTCAATATTTTAGTCCGAGATCTGACCCAATGGGGTGAAGCAGAGAGAGTGAGAAAGGCTCACTCACCAACCCCACCACACACCCTCCCTTCCTGTATCCCACTCCTTTTTCCTTTTCCAACGAAGCCTGTGTTCGGTCACACCTTCAACTAAATTGTTACTTTGTTCCTTTTAATAGAGATTGCTCTTTCTCTTACCTTTCACTGCGGGCAAAATAGTTATGTTGTCCATTCCGAGGGCTTGGACTGGAGCTTTGATGGTAGAGCTGTGACAAAAGATGAGAGAAAATCATCTTATCTTTCCCCCAGGTCCCTGTCCCACAGTGGTGAATAGACTGCGCATTGGTTAGCCAAAGGTGACACTGGCAAATAAAAGTCACTCAGTATTTATCTTTGTTCCTCAGAACTGTCCACTAGATGCACTTATCTAATATTGGCACTAATGGCCAAAGTACAGAAGGTTGATATCCTTAGTAAAATAAGACTATATCGAGTTTCACATTAATTCATCACATATTAATGTACTCAAAATCAGCTGATGGCTGGATTGTTATATGGATTGTCCCATCACCCAGTTTTACTGCCATAATTTGAACATGTCGGATAGTGATTAGACAGTGCTTTTATTTCTGCTTCACAATATTAACAAGCGCATTAGTCAGTGACCTATTGTAACAATGAATTTGTGGCAGACAGAATAATATTTCTAGTTTGGTTCATACACTGAAACCAAAGGTCTGACTGTAAGACTCAGCTCAGAATAAAGAGTGGAGGATGGAGGTACCCATATATGCCCATACCTCAAGAACAGCATTGACTCTGTGGGGGTGAGCAGGTGTTTCTTGTAGTCCCCCTTTGGCATGGTTGATGCGCGTGTCGCAGTCCAGCATCCTGGGTTTGTAGCAGTACCAGGGCTCACCTGTGTGCGGATCTGTGTAGTTGCACAGTGCCGGCTGACGGGGTCCGGTGGGCAGGCACAGGTTGCAGACGGTGGTCTCGGACAGGAAGCCGGAGCGGAAGAGGCTCTTAAAGAAAACGCGGTCCGGCCGCTCCTCCCTCAAGCGCCGCAGCACGGCCACCGCCTCGCTTGAGTGCACCAGCTTCACCTCCACCTGCGCGGCCCCCGCCCACAGCAGCGGGAGCTCCACCGCGTACAGGCCATCCTGCCGGTCCACGACCCGGCCCGATGCACCGGCACCAATCTCTGGGGAACGAATCCGGGCCAGCAGGAAGTCCCCGCCATACCTCTTGGGCTGGCCCAGGAAGTTCTGTATGTGGACCAGCACTTCCAGCTTGCCGCCCACCCGCCACGTGGCTTGGCCCGAGATGTTGGTGGGCGGCTGGATCACAAAATAACTGCGAGCCGGGTCGCTGCTCTGGCGGACCGGCACCCCCAGCGCAGGCCAAGAAATGGACTCCAGGAGGTAGCGCTCCTCATGGGCCTCCACTCGGGACGCCTCCTGGCCCAGGTTGGGACAGTAGCTGCGAGGCAGGAAGGGTCCAGAGGGCTTGAAGACGGAACTGATGCTGCTCTGGAGCTGGAAGAGTAACAAGTAACAAGTTCAGTTTTATGAGTAACAGTAACATTACTGACCTCCAGAGTGTGAATGTTCTGCAAGAGGAAGATGACTCCTGACAGCGCAAGGACGAGGAAGATGAGGGCATATTTGGACAGGTTTCCTTCCATCTTGTGCGGTTAAATCAGTGTATTATACGGCTGTTAAGAATGTTCCAAAAACTTTCGTTTATTTGAATAGGCGTGTTTTCAGGGTCGCTTGTTGTTTTTCTCACAGTGTTTGCCCTTTCTGCTTACACTTCCCATCCAACGCCGCCGCTGAAGTGTCCTCTTTTTCACAAACTCAACTATGGTCACCCTACATATAATAAACAAATTAGCCTACTAACCTCGACCATGGCCGTATTAAGACTTCATGGTGCCCCTGGGCAACAGTGACTCTCTGGTGCCCACCTACCCCCACCCCGCAGAACACAAACCATACCTATCCACCGGGGTGTATTGGTCCTTGAGTAGAAATACTTTCTTACTGTACTCAAGTATTATTTCTGAGTATCTGTACTTTACTTGATTGTTTTTTTATACATACTTTTTGCTTAATACTGCTCCACTACATTTTCCATACATTGATGTAACCTATGTAAGGAATAATGCACTGGGAGCAAGTCAGTTATAAGAAAATAACCGTTCGACAGGGGGATGCTACCGTTTACCCCCCTGAAGTGCGGTTATTGTCCATAACTCACTTGCTCCCAGTCCATTATCCCGCTTATATCACAGCAAACTTGCCAAAGTAATTAATGCATATGCTGTAAATTATGTTTAATGTGAACTTATGTTATTAGAAATCATAACTTAATACAGCGCAGAACTATTGTTTTATCTTTTGTTGACCATAATGAAATATCATTACTAATCTCAACAGGTATATTATTCGTCTAAATCATAAGAGAGTTTATACTTTTACTTTTGGTATCTAAGTAGGATATACAGACTTAAATCTGCTATAATCTACACAGAAAATGAGAACATGAGCACATGTAGGCTACAAAACAAATCAAGCTTTATTTATTTAATCGAACTCGCCCAAAAACAAGGCAGAAGCCTGCCAAGTAGCCTACGTCTTTCAACCAGTATATGGCGACATTAATAGCACTTTCTTAACAATGCATAGTATAGTTATCATTATCAATCTTCATTGCAATTATAGCACACCAAACAATGAAATCTGACATTACAAAAAGCAATCCAACGTTAGTTGGATTCAGTTATCATTAAACTCACAACACCGCAAATAAGCATTGCAGTTCACAAAGCTTTCCAAAACTTAAATAGCTAACAAGAAGTGATGACGGCTTTCAAAAACATCGGCGAGGTTATGCATTTAGTGACACACACGTACACTGTTCAAACCTTTGCAAGCGCAGTGAGTCTACTAACGAACTATCATTTCAGAACCATTTGGAGCAGACAGCACACACACACTTTGCCTTCTGAAAAACACAGATTTACACTGTTCAAACCTTAGCAAGCGCATTTTTTTTTTTTTTAAAGTGGCCGCATTTCTACACTCTTTTAACTGTCGTTTTGCATTACCGCTAAATTGCTGCTCGTTCTGTTGGTCCCTCTTTCGCTGAGTTTGTGCATGGTGTTTGGAACGTCAAATTGTGCTAATGTGGGGTCAGAATGAAACATATATTTTTTTTTTAATAAAAAATACATCGGTTGCTTGGTGCCCCTGGAGTCTTGGTGCCCCTGGGCAGTTGCCCAGTTGCCCATACGGTTAATCCGGCCATGACCTCGACCGTTCGGTCATGACCTGAAATATCAAACCGAGGCTTTGGGTATCAACTTATCGCGAAGTTGATACGCCAAAGCCTCAGTTTAATATTTCCCCACATGACCGAACAGTCAAGGTTAGTAAGTTGTTTATTGATTAATGACCACTGTCATTGGCAACGGGTTTTGTGCTTCTAATTCACATCTTTCATATCATTCACCAAATAGTCCGGTCATTTAACCCTTCTCTTATGTTTGAGGTCAATATGACCCCATTCAATGTTTAACGTCTCTAAATAAATTATTGACATAATTTTTTTTTCTCGATATTTAATGACTTTTCCTAATTTAATGGGGACAACTGGGTAAACATAAAATAAAAATGAAGATATGTTTTCAATGTCCTGTACACATGCTGTACGCATAGGTGTTCTTTGGGGTCAATTTGACTCCAGGCTGTTTTAATTGTATAAAATATATAAGAAATATCAACATTTTACACACATTGTTACTATTCTTGGTAACATTAATCGTTTTTCATTCCGAATGTTATAGATAACAACAATATGTACTTAAAAATAATATGAAGCCATAAAAACACCAAAACGATATCTCTTTCCTATTTTAGGTCAATCAGTGAGATTTTATGGTGATCTGCTTATTTCTCCATAGTCGCGTAACAGGTATTCTGGATGTATAAGGGGGGTGGGTGGGGGGGCTGTTTTATTTAAAGGGCTATTTAGGTAGTCAACAAACAAACATAAAGTACCTGATAAACTTGGGTACAATTTTTTATTATAATACATTTTTTGGAGGTTTAAATTGCTGGGGTAAAATTGAACCCAAGGATAAAAGGTGTTAGTAAATTTGAAAGTAATAGGAGGGTTAACGTAACGGAAAGTCGTTGTAAGTCAGCAAGTAATGGCTTATACGCTAAACCTGACACTTTAAAGTTCTATTTGCTTGAATAACTATTTTTTTCTTAGTGGAAGTTACGAAATGGCAACAAAATCATTAAAAATAGGTATTTTAGAGGAATTTTTTCTATTGTTTTGTCAAGTAAACGTATAATAAGCGGGATAATAAATCCCTTCAGGACGAACCAAGACCCCTCCGCTGCGCAACTGTAGTATTTCCAGTTGGGAATTCATATTCGTTTATAAAAGAGTAAACGTTCTTGTTTAGTGGAATGCATTTCGTCTTCAGCTCCCTTAGCCTCAGAAGGACTTTCCTTGCTAAGTTGACATTGGTCTGTTCTGCATTGGAACTTCTCTTACATCTTTACAGATAGGCACACGAACATTTACAAATTCTTCATGATGCATAATAGTTCACTTTATTTGAATATAGTTTTACATTGTTCTTCCAGGGTTCATGCTAAGCGCACGGAGCAGGTAAGTAAAAATAAGCAGTCTGTTGCAATTGTAAGCAGGTGGTTTGAGTGCGATGGGGGGCGGGGTCCAGCCCGTTGCGTGTTGCGATCACTGGTCTGTGTACTTTCGATATACCCCACGTCTGGCGGTCGCGGAGAGGAGGCCAGCGTATCAGGTATTATTCTGGTGCACCCAATGTCTTGTTGTTTTCCGGGGAATTGGGTTCCCCGGCGGGTTTTTGTGTGTGTGTAAGTGCGTGTGCACGTGTGAGCAGAAAGAAAAGCAAGCTCATATTTTGTGCAAAGTGCTTTGTCTGTATTACAGAGGAATAGGAGGGGATAGCCTTGGCTTGCTGTGCTTATGGGTTGCTGTGGATGCCTTCTGGCTCTTGATGTGTATTTTATCACTGACCTTATGATTGGGATGAATTTAACGTATTTTATCTGATTGTACTTTGCCCATCTGAAACACATGAATTTGCTGTGTATTTATTGCTAATTTATATATCCATCTGTCCCTGTGAATAGGCCTATATTCATGTTATTTATCTATTTATTAATCCGCACTTGGCACTTTACATGGATGTGATGCGTGTTTTGGCCACTGCTCTCTTACCAGGGTGCTTTTAGAAAATATAATATAAAGAGAAATAAAAGTCCTTGCTTTTCCCTAAACCTTTGTCTGCGTGTGACTTGATTCAGTGCCCAGGTAATGCTGTCCAAATAAGGTAACCTGCAGGGGGCAGCAATTAGGCTGGTAAATAGCCCCTTTACACAATGGCTTATCTCTATGACGTGAAAAAACATGGCATACAGTAAGCTACATTTACAAGTAGCCAAATGGCATAATAAAAACATAATATCAGTGGTTCGTTGGTAGTACAAGCAAACATCGTACAGAAGGAATTGTGCACAGATTACATTGGTAGAGCCTAATCCTTTGTGGTATGTGCTATTTTCAGAACGCCCACATGTGCCTGTATCCTGCATAATGCTATGCATGATGCTTCATGTCTTTTCCTGACTAACACTATAAAACCAAGTTCTGTGCAAAATGTTGTTGGGTGTTAGCTTGCTAGTTTTGGACAAACACTCCTTAATGCCTATACGTATTGTCGTATTATTTGTGTACTCAACATTTACAGATGTTTTTGTTTGCCTTGCTTGTAAAAGCAAAGTGACACTGAAAAATATCTCACAATGTCTCTAGAATTGCAACACTGTTTTAAGTCTACCAGTCCATTCGTCTTCCAACACCATATCACAACTCAGGACTAAACACCGTCAGTTTAATTAACAACATCAGTTATTTGGAACAGCAGTAGCAGAAGGATGAAAATTCCCCGACCAGGTCAGGTCATTTACCGTGGAATATTGTTTTCCTGCTTTGTTTTGTGACACTGCAGCAATCAAACATTGCTCTGCGCGATGTGTCTGAGTACCGCGGACACACTGCGGGGGATTGTTCAACTGGCTGTGAATGAATCTGTGTTAAAAGTAGGTGGGAACCATTTGGAGTTCTTTGAGTTCTCAACCCATCTTCACAGAGGGTTATCGTCATCTATTGCATCCCAGGACTCACAGTTGGGCTGATGATTCAGGACAGGGTAGTGCAGCAGCGCTCTTCTCCAGCTGGGTGGAAATGGAAACTCAAGGAAAACCTGTAAAATCTTGGCACCAAAATCTCAGCAACCTGGATCAAGATGTGTATTCTACGGAGCGCCTAAAGTCCTGCAAGGTGATATTACACAATTATCTTGTGCGGAAAAGATAATTATAATTTGTGGGAACAAGGTAAGCATCTTGATAAGTAACTTGTTTCCACAAGATAATAACTTGTGCACACAAAATAAAAACAAATATGACCTTTTATGATTTTAAGGGCTCCGTAGTATTCTCATGCCAAAATGTCACTACTTCAACTCTTTTCTCTCCCTCCGTCCTCTACCCCCCACCCCTCCATCTGCTGGCTAGCTCTTCTTCTTCTCCTGTTTGGCTGGACAAATGTGGGACATGATGATATCGATCATGTTCTTTACAATGTCCTGGGGAGGGTGCAGAAGGTGGGGCTGGGTGGGGTGCGCCAGAGTCATGTCCCACGCGTCCAGCAGCACCACCCCCCGCAGGCTGCGGAACATGGCCCTCAGTACAGAGTCCAGCTGCACAGAGAACCAGTCGCTGTTGTACAGGCTGACCTCTGGGTCCAGCTTCTGCGGATTAGCCGTGCGCACCACCACCAGCGTGCCTGGCGCCCGGTCCAGAAGGCGGGCTAAGGCGCGGCGGATATGGCGCAGTCGCCGCAGGTACACCTCTACGGGGAATGTGCTGAAGTGCGACCAGATGCTCAGAGCCACAATGGTGTCATGGCCTCCTGGCAGGCCGTCAAGCTCGTTGGCCACGTAGCGTAGCTCGCTGGAGGAGACGGGTAAGCGGATGGGCGGGCCGTGGCAGCGGTACTTCAGCAGGATGTTGTGGACGCTGTCTACAGCCATGAAGGGCCCCATGTTCTTTGGGCTGTGGAGGTTGATCTCCTTCAGTTCTGTAGGTGGAGGGACAGAGAGAGAGAGAGAGAGAGAGAGAGATTACATGGAGAAGGCACAAAAGTGAGTCAAAAATTACTTTTGACAAGTTAGTTAGACAAAGTGAACGTGTGCATGCAATATCAAAATGCATTGCTGAATTTGAAAATATGATGATGGGAAAAACATTTGTCAGCATTATGCAGATTAGTGCTGACCTGGAACAAAGGCGTTGAGGTACTCAAACCACTGTCGAACAGTAGAGTCTCCATACATGTAAAACAGTTTCCCTTGAAGACACTGGGTAATGGCGGAGGAGTCATTGAACTGTTGTATTGGGATTCCAGCTAAAGGTCTCCAAGCACCCTGGTAGTAATACCCAGACGGCAGGAACTTTGCCCGGTCTCTGCGAACCAAAGACAGCTCTGCGGAGGAGAAGTAGAATTAGAACTCTGCTGCACGCATACACATGTGTGGACACACACACAAACACGCGCACACACACACACACACACACACAAACACACATATGTGTGTGTGTGTGTGTGTATATATACAGTGCCCTCCTAAATTATTGGCACCCCTAGTGAATATGAGCAAAACAGGCTATAAAAAAATGTCTTTGCTGTTTATCCTCTTGGTCTTTCACTCAAAATATTCACAAAAATCTTACCTTTTCATTGAAGTAAAATTATTGAAAGAAAAAAAAACTGTTGACATTAAATATTTTTCCCCAAAACATGTGTGCCACAATTATTGGCACCCCTAGAAAAATCTTATAATTAAAATCTAACTGAAGTATATTTCCAGTCATGTTTTACATTTTTAAGTTCACCTGTTTGATAAGGAACTCTTAAGAGGTCAACCATGACTTCCTGTTCCACTGGCGAACAAATATGAGGTGACACAGGCCAAATTCCATTAGTCATTCATCACTATGGGAAAGACCCAAGAACACAGTGACGATGTGCAACGGAAAGTTGTGGAGCGGCACAAATCAAGAAATGGACACAAGAAAATCTCTAAAGAGTTGAAAATACCCATTTCCACTATCATGGAAATAATTAAGAAGTTTAAAGCGACAGGAGATGTTAAGAATCAGCCTGGAAGAGGACGTGTGTGTACATTGACCCCACGCACCGTGAGGAGGCTGGTTCGACTGGAAAAAGAATCTCCAAGGATCACAGCTGGAGAATTGTAGAGGTGAGATGAGTCTTGGGGTCAGAAAGTCTCCAAAACTACCATCAGACGCCACCTACATCACCACAAGTTGTTTTGGAGGGTTGCCAGAAAAAAGCCTCTGCTGTCAATCAACTACAAACTAAAGAGCCTACAGTTTGCCAAATGTAAGTCAGACTTTCAATGGGGCCGAGTTATATGGTCAGATGAGACCAAAATAAAGCTTTTTGGCAACAAACATCAAAGGTGGGTTTGGCGTAGACAGAAAAATGGTTCACCGACCGCAGAATAAAGGTTTTGCCATGGCCATCACAGTCCCCCGACCTAAACCCAATAGAAAATCTGTGGGATGAGCTGAAGCCGAGTCTAGAAACGTTGACCTCAGAATCTGAAGGATCTGGAGAGATACTGCATGTAGGAATGGTCTCAGATCCTGTGCCATGTGTTCACCAACCTCATCACGCATTATAGGAGAAGACTCAGAGCTGTTATCTTGGCAAAGGGAGGCTGCACAAAACATTAAATTAAGGGGTGCCAATAATTGTGGCACACATGTTTTGGGGGAAAATATTTATTTAATGTCAACAGTTTTTTTTTCTTTCAATAGTTTTACTTCAATGAAAAGGTAAGATTTTTGTGAATATTTTGAGTGAAAGACCAAGAGGATAAACAGCAAAGACATATTTTTTATAGCCTGTTTTGCTCATTTTCACTAGGGGTGCCAATAATTGCGGAGGGCACTGTACTATATATACATATATATATATACAGTGGGGAAAATAAGTATTTGAACCCCTGCCGATTTTGCAAGTTTGACCACTTGCAAAGAAATGTGTGATCTATAATTGTAATAGTAGATGTATTTTAACAGTGAGAAACAGAATATCAACAAAAAAATCCAGAAAACTGCATTTTATAACATTTATGACTTAATTTGCATTTGATACAGAAAATAAGTATTTCGAACCCCCTAGCAAAACATGACTTAGTACTTGGTGGAATAACCCTTGTTGGCAAGCACAGACGTCAGACTTTTCTTGTAGTTGGTCACCAGGTTTAAACACATCTCAGGAGGGATTTTGGTCCACTCCTCTTTGCAGATCCTCTCCAAATCCTTAAGGTTGCATTTTCAATGGGAGGGAATGAGGGAATGAGGTTCAAGCCCAATATTCCACGTTACATGGCCCCATCCATAGTCCCCTCGATGCAGTGGAGTCGTCCTGTACCCTTGGCAGAGAAACAGCCCCAAAGTATAATGTTTCCACCTCCATGCTTGACGGTGGGGATGGTGTCATATTCAGCATTCTTCCCCCTCCAAACGCGGCAAGTCGAGTTGATGCCAAAGAGCTTGATTTTGGTCTCATCTGACTACATCCTGTCTCCCAATCCTCCTTAGAATCATTTAAGTGTTCATTGGCAAACTTCAGACGGCCCTGTACATGTGCTTCCTTGAGCCTTGCGAGTGCTGCAGTACTTCAAACCATTACGGCGTAGTGTGTTGCCAATGGTTTTCTTGGTGACTGTGGTCCCAGCTGCCTTGAGATCATTCACAAGCTCCCCCTGTGTAGTTCTGGGGTTATTCTGCACCTTTCGGATGATCACCGATACCGCACGAGGGGATATCTAGCATGGAGCCCCAGATCTAGAGCGATTGACAGTTGTTTGGTGTTGCTTCCATTAACGAATAATCGCACCAATAGTTGTCTGCTTCTCACCAAGCTGCTTGCAGATGGTTTTGTAACCCATTCCAGCCTTGTGCAGGTCTACAATCTTATCTCTGACGTCCTTGGTCAACTCTTTGGTCTTGCCCATGGTGGTGAGGTTGAAGGTGTGAAGTATGATTCTTTGGACAGGTTTCTTTTATACACGTCACCAGTTGAGATCAGGTGTATCTTGTTAGGCCTAATGAGGACTAATCTGTGTGCTTCTTGGGCACATAACTGGTCATTGGGAGCCAGAATTCTTGCTGTTTGCTTCGGGGTTCAAATACTTATTTTCTGCATCAAATACAAATAAAGTCATAAATGTTATAAAATGCAGTTTTCTGGATTTGTTTGTTGATATTCTATTTCTCACTGTTAAAATACACCTACCATTACAATTATAGATCACACATTTCTTTGCAAGTGGCCAAACTTGCGAAATCGGCAGGGGTTCAAATACTTATTTTCCCCACTGTATATATATATCAAAATTGAAAACATAACAACATGGAAAACAGCTTCAGGTTATTGTATATTGTATATTATAACTACCATTGCCCTGGACCTGTTCAATCATTATCCAGTTCAATATTTTAGTCCGAGATCTGACCCAATGGGGTGCTAAGAGAGTGAGGCCCCATGCACATGAAGTCTAGTTTGCCTGAACCCGGTTTCATTTTTCACACGTATCCACTTTTCAAATTGCGTGCACATGAACCCAGCGAATCCGATTGAATCCGCTGTAGTACATCCCCCACGCCTGTTGGTGGCGCTTTAACGGTGCTACAGACAACTGAAGAAAACGGAGAAGAAGACAGGAGCATGCTAATACAGTGACATATGACAGTAGTCGAGCTCCAACTAGCAACGTTTAGCCTAGCCGCATAGCCTACATTTAATCTGCACAGTAACACATTATGGTGGTGTATAAAATCAGTGGTCAGAGCAGACTGTAGGTTAAGCGAAAATAATTATATTTGTTATTGATAATAAAGAGTTTAGAACAGTGCAACAAAGCAATGTGCAACATGACATCTGACGTCTGAGTTGTTTAAATGCCTGTGCTTTATGGAGATGCTGAGCTTGAGCACGAGAGACCACAATGCAAGTGGTGTGGATCCTAGATGTTCCCTGGTTTACTCTTTATTTGCTTCCAATGTCATGGTTTTATTACTAACAACAAATCAGGCATGAAAACGGGTCAGGGGTGAAAAAGGTGAGAAGGATATTACCCCTCTCGGGAGGTCTGGGGGCATGCTCCCCGTAAGAAAAATTTAAATATTGCATATTTTAAAGCATCAATCTGATGCATTTTGAGATGCTTTTTTTGCCAACCTGGGGAGAGCTGGAGAAACTTAACTTCAGCCATGAGTCAAAAATTATTATGGCCTCCGTACTAAGTATTATGCAAGCCATTTCATGCCAGCCTGTCACTGGGTCTAAAATTTACAGCAGTGTTTCTCAAACTTTTTCAATGCGTGACTTGGTTAAGTTACAAACTATAGTTCGCTCACAGCCTCATACTCCCATCACATACTCAGACACGCCAATGTATCACTAAACAATAAACACAACGATGCGCATACCGACCACGCGACCGAAGTAATTCACTACCAACCGTAGGCTAGCCGACTGGCATTAATATAGCCATCCTAGTAGTCAACTTTTCATAATTATGAGTTGTCCTAATCCAACGTCACACAACACAGAATAAAGTTATCATCTTGCTGTCTCCGCAGCAGGAGAAAAAAAATGCTGTTTGAATGCAGCTCCGCAGCGGGAGTGACCCTTCTTCTTGTCTATGTCAGAGGCATTCTCATTTAATTTAAATTGTCCCTGTCTTAAACCACTGATCCATGACCTTCTTAATAGATTAGGCTACTATTTAATAGATTAGGCTACTATTTTATAGATTAGGCTTCTACTGACTGTGTTCTCTTCGTTCTGAGTTGTATGTTAGAAATGTTGCAATAATTTACTTGTGGCCGTCGCGGACCACAACGGGGCACGCGCACCTGTTCGCAGTTAACTGAATATGAATACACCCCCCCCCCCCCCCAAAACGGCGCATTTCGCCGAAAGGTGAGGGATTTTCATGTCTGACAAATGTAGGCTATTGTTGAGGGCTTTGTCCTTCACATACTGTACCTCTGAAGTAATGTTAACGCTAGCTAGTAGCTATCACTATCGTTGTCTGACAGGACTAAAGCTAACGTAACATTCATCTTTATTACAGACCGTTTTGAAACTTCCGTCTATAATACAAATCTTTTCACGTCAGATTTGCTCATATAGTCTATTGCTGACACTTTTAAAACCCGGTTTCGTAAAATTGTCTGATGCAAATAGATTGAACAGTGATAGATTGGCTGTGTGGCTTGTTAATGTCATTAGGGAAATTCACGTGTAATAGCAGCAAGGTAATGGGAAGATTTTTTATACATTTTTTTAAGCTGCTATGACAGGCTGCCTCACTCCCTGCGCCATGGCAAACCATTCAGTTATTAAATAATGCCGGTGGTGTCCGTTGTTCTGGCTGGTCTCAAAAATTACGTCCAACTGGCTAAGTAAGACCACGAAAAACTATCTACATGTAGGTAGAGCAGCACTGAAGGGACCAGTATAGTTAATAAGACTATGCCATAGTCAATAATTCAATGATCTTATACCTAGTTATAATTGTTACTTTTATTTGGATTTAACTAGCATGTAAACATTCCTGGGTGAATATACCTTGGGCTGACCTGGGGAGTGAGGTGTGATATTAGACTCTCACCTTCCCCCCCAGGTCGACACAAAGAGCCCTGCACCCATGGCTTATTTGAATAGACGGTAACACCCCTAAACTCAGCTTTTTAAGAGCAGATCCCTGAAGGAATAAGTCAGATATGCTGAGGTGAAGCTCTGAGAGGAAGGGTGGATCTTCAAGTCTCTGTCTCACAGTGGTTGGCCACCATTGTACAAGAATAAACCTGAATCCTGACTGATCAAACCTAAGACTGAATCTTCAATTATAGTATAAAACGAATTACCATTAGCACACTATCCCAATACAAACAACTAAGCACAGTAGAAAAGTTTAAGTCACAAAAAGGAGCCACGTCATACATTTAGTCTATGTTGTTGCTGTTATGAAGTGAAGCAGTGGGGTTAATGGCCTGCTTTGACTGCACTGACTGGAGTGTTTTTGAGGCTGCATCTACATCACTAGACGAACTCACTGACACTGTGACGTCATACATTAGTTTCTGTGAAGACATGTGTGTACCCACCAAAACGTACTGCATCTTTAAAAACAATAAACCGTGGTTCACAGCAAAGCTCAAGCAGCTTCGTCAAGCCAAAGAGGAGGCCTTCATGAGTGGGGACAGGATCCTGTACAACCAGGCCAGAAACACATTGACTAAGGAGATCAGAGTAGCAAAGAGAAGCTACTCTGAAAAGCTGAAAAACAGGTTTTCAGCTAACGACCCTGCGTCAGTGTGGAGAGGCCTGCAGGACATGACCAACTACAGGAAATCCTCCCCCAACCCCATGGAGAACCCTCAACTGGCTGACGACCTGAATGTGTTTTACTGCAGGTTTGATCACCCCACATTCACACCCCTCACCCGCTCCAACTCAGACTTCACACAATCATCTCCACCCCCTGTTATCACCTCCCCTGACTCCCCACCGGCATTGACGGTCTGTGAAGAGGATGTGTACCAGCTCTTTCAGAGACAGAAGACAAGGAAGGCAGCAGGCCCAGAAGGTGTGTCACCCTCCTGCCTGAAAGCCTGCGCTGATCAGCTGGCCCCCATCTTCACACGGATCTTCAACAGATCTCTGGAGCTGTGTGAAGTCCCCTCCTGCTTCAAACGCTCCACCATCATCCCGGTTCCCAAGAAATCCTCAATCACAGGGCTGAATGACTACAGGCCCGTCGCCCTGACGTCTGTGGTCATGAAATCCTTTGAGAGACTGGTATTGACCCATCTGAAGGGCATCACAGGCCCCCTGCTGGACCCTCTGCAGTTTGCCTACAGAGCAAACAGGTCAGTGGATGATGCAGTCAACATGGGGCTGCACTACATCCTGCAACACCTCGACTCCCCAGGGACCTATGCAAGGATGCTGTTCGTGGACTTCAGCTCGGCGTTCAACACCATCATTCCAGAAGTCCTCCTCATCAAACTCACCCAGCTCACTGTGCCTGCCTCCACCTGTCAGTGGATCACAAACTTCCTGATAGACAGGAAGCAGCAGGTGAGGCTGGGTGAAACAACATCCAGCACCCGGTCAGTCAGCACTGGTGCACCTCAGGGATGCGTGCTCTCCCCACTGCTCTTCTCCCTCTACACAAACGACTGCACCTCAGGAGACCCATCTGTTAAACTCCTAAAATTTGCAGACGACACATCAGTCATCGGCCTCATCCGTGATGATGATGAGTCTGCATATAGGCGGGAAGTTGAACAGCTGGTCCTGTGGTGCGGTCGCAACAACCTAGAGCTGAACACGCTTAAAACCGTGGAGATGACAGTGGACTTCAGGAGGAGCCCCCCAGCGCTGCCCCCCCTCATCATACACAACAGTACTGTGTTGGCTGTGGAATCCTTCAGGTTTCTGGGATCCACAATCTCCCGGAATCTGAAGTGGGAACCCAACATCAACACCATCATCAAGAAGGCCCAGCAGAGGATGTACTTCCTGCGCCAGCTTAGGAAGTACAAACTGCCTCAGGCTCTGCTGATCATGTTCTACACCGCAGTCATAGAGTCTGTTCTGTGCACTTCAATCACTGTCTGGTTTGGATCGGCCACCAAACTGGACAAGAACAGACTCCAACGGACAGTCAGGTCTGCAGAAAAGATCATCGGTGCCAACCTGCCCACCATCCAAGACCTGTACACCTCCAGAGTCAGGAAACGGGCAGGAAAAATCACTGCAGACCCCTCACACCCCGGACACAAATTATTCAAACTCCTCCCCTCTGGTAGACGCTACAGATCACTGTTCGCCAAAACCTCCAGACACAAAAACAGTTTCTTCCCCCTCGCCGTCTCACTACTGAACAACTAACCCACTGTAGCATATATATTTATATTTATATATTTATCCCTGCACTTCTCGCTCTCTCCACTTCTTCTTGCACTACTGTTGTGCAACATTTCACAGCTACTGTATATAGCCATTCCGCCTTGTACATACTTTCTTAAACTCCTTAGTCCATTGCACTGTTGCACTGTTTGTTTGTTTGTATTGTATTGTATTGTATTGTATTGTGTTGTATATTTTGTGTAAGCACACTGAGAGTCACTTTACCAAGTCAAATTCCTTGTTTGTGCAAACTTACTTGGCCAATAAAACCTGATTCTGATTCTGATTCTGATTAATAAGGGTTCAGCCTAAGGTTGCATGCAATCACGTGATGCGATCACGTGGGGCAATCCGATTAGGTTTGCGGATGGCGTGCATACGAACACCAACCCGCGACGAGTGCAGGGTTTTTCCTGCATAGAGAAAATTTGGGCGCGCGCGCCTAAGCCGTTTTCCCAAGCGCCTACAACAAATCCCGAGCGCCTAAGGCAAAAAAAAAGTCTGTGAAAAAAAAAGAAAAAAGCTGTCATTCATGGCGCAATTGAACTTAATGGTGTTTTGAGCCCTCACCGTCGACTTCAAGGCAGCAGCTGCCTGGAAGGCGCATCCCGCCTCCCACCCCCTGAGCCAATCATTGAACAGAGGCTTCTCCAAGCTTGCCAGTTTAGAGAAGACGTTGGTTTGAATTTGAGATTTGAGCAAGCAACAATGCAGCGGTTCTCAAACAAGTCTGGCTTCCAAAGTTTTTTTTTAATAAAAAAATAAAAAAATGTATTGCAATACAGTATACAAAACATGTAGACTAATGTTACACGCTGTACCGATACTAGACAAGTTTTGAAAGGTGTAAGTATAGTTACTTCATTAAAATAGCACGCAATCAGAGCGCACTCACTGTTCCGCTCCCTGTCAGGCTGCCTGCACGCATTGACTGCAAGGGCGGGGCTGCCCAACTCTCACCCATGCAACAGACAGCCTTCACTCACAGCGAGTGATCTCAGGGGAGACATGGCCTCATGTGCAGGAGCTCTGGCCGACCGTCCTCGGCTTGTTTTAAAAAAATAAGTGAGATCTGGAATTACTTCGGATACGAAGCAGACTGTGAAGGAAAGCCCATCGACACACAGAGACCCGTCTGTAAAACATGCTTCAAAGCCACTCAGGCAAAGGGAGGTAACACGTAAAATATGGCTAAGGACCTCTCAGACAGACACCCCGAACTTTTCAGAGAGTTCAAAGAACGACAGGTTAGCAAATGTGATTAAAAACATGAACACCCACAAGGTCACCCACATACAGCCTAACACGAGTAGCCTTAGCCTAGTTTAGCGACAAGCGATTTTCCCCATCACAGAATTTTGACTATGCGTAGTACAATGATCATAATGCAGTGTGGTTAACGTAACTAAACCGCACTTTTCACGCTAGTAATGTTAACTGCCATAATCTGCAAGTGATGCATTTCATCTTCCATCAGTACAGGTCGTGTTTATCGTTGCAGAAGGCCCTTTTTTAAAGATAGGTTAGCCCTATTGCATGTAGCTATTCTCGTTTAAAACGTTGATCTAGCTTTCAATTTGGCTGCAAGAACGTAGCCCAGTTCATTGTCAAAATTAACCTCTAGAAAGAAAACGCTATACGTGTATAATCAATGCAGTGATGTCACCATGTTGTTTCCATTAGTATCTTGCTGGAGGCTAATACTATAAATGCCATTTGTTAAGTGTTCGTGACAACGCTAATACAGACAAGTGCTCATCACATCAGCCATAAAACAACTGCAGATTTCTGGTTTCCAAAGGTTGCCATCGTTCAGTGACAACAAGACCGGGTAAATAAACTGCACTGGACAAACTATGTGCTGAGAGACAGGAACACCCTTCTCATTGATGACACACACACACACGCACGGAGTGTCAGTCTGGGATACCAGTTTTTGATAACATTAGGGGGATATTTCATGTTTGTTAATGTCTTTGTTAAAAATAAATCTTCAGAATCATCTCCGTTGGAAAACCCTACAATCTGAGTTGTATTGGAAAACCCTACAATCTGCTTTGATACAAAAATGTATTCCATCAATATTTGGTTTTTATGTAAGGTAAACATTATTTAGCTTCTCAGCACATTTTCCAAAAAATAATTTACAAATCTATCCTACATACTGTCAAGTAATGCCGAATGTAATACAATGATTATCTAAAACTCTTGTAATATTAGCAGTGTTGTATAGTAACGAAGTAGAAATACTTAAGTCGTTTTTTTGGATATCTGTACTTTACTTTACTACTTATATTTCTGTTTACTTTTACTTTTACTTCGCTACATTTAGCAAAGCAAACGGATACTTTTACTCCGATACATTTCCCCTGAAACCTTCGTTACTCGTTACAAAATCAAATCATCTTTAGAAAAAAAAATAATCATGAGAGTGACGAGACCAACGTCGGGGACTGTGGTAGAACACAGACTGCAAGCAGGTTTGGCGAATCAGTTGTCCTAGCGAACATTAATGCGTTATTGACCGTTACCATGGAAACACCAATGAGCGTGAACCACACAGGCCAAAGTTAGAGCGGTGGGGCACTTTCAGATGTGCCCCACGAAATCTGCCTGGCAACTAGATTGGAATAATGCGAAAACCGCGAGACCTGTACCCCGTGAATAAGAGAGAAAAAACATACAGTCAGATCAAAATCAGACAGATCAATGCCAGTAACGTTACTGCTAGGTAGCTATCGCTAGTTTTCGAAGTATTTGGGAAGTGTTTTAATTCAGCCTACAATGAATAATGTAGACTAGTTGTTGAGGGTGCAATTTAGTACATTGTCGTTGGAAGATAAATTAGAAATTAAACGTTTAGGGCCACACAAAAGGATTAAGCCATTCACAAGAAACACGATGGGACAGCAGAGACTGAACGTCCTCCCCATGCTTTCCATTGAAAACCCGTTTGTTCATGGACTGGTGGATTTTAACAGCAAAGTCATCGAGAGGTTTGCTCAAGCAAAGAACCACCGCGCCAACTTCCTATTTAAGTGATCTGCATTGGTGAGTCAAACCTTTTTTTTTTTTGGAGCTGATGGATGTATCAATGCAATCTGCAAGGACATCGTCTTTTTACAAAGTTTTGTTCATTTAGCAGCATGTTTTGTTGCTGTTATTTGTTTAAGTTGTGCCTTTCGCTTCATATTGTATGCCACACGTGTGCCACAAGCTTAATAAATTAGTCAAGTTATTTGAGCTATGTGTCTGTCTAATATTTTTACTTTGTTGCAATCATTTTACTTTAATGCTGTATTATAGGCAACATCTTTGTGTTGCGCTGTGCGCTGAAGCATTTGAAATGTATTTGAAATAGGATTTCTGCTCCCTGCTGGCACTCAAAATGCAGCCCATAACATATCTTACTGGTCTACTGCTTATAATAATCAGCTACCTCTAGTTTTTTGACGGTGACATGAAGTCATACAAAATTGTCCCACCAGAAATGTCAGGCTAAAATCGCCACTGCTCCAGATCAAGGCAAAATGGACTGCAATATGCAGTGGAAGGATATATCCAAAACATTAAGATCAACAACGAAGGGGACACAACAATAATCGAAGCAAAAGCACACAGGTCTCAATCAAAAAATTAGAAACCCCACGACCTCTTCATTAAATGCCACCAGCACAACCTTGTAGACTAGTCATGCTCTTTCACCGCTGGGTAAGATCTGTATATAATATTTCAAGCTAGCTAATAACCTACAAAGATTATTTATTCTTATTCTTTATTCCATCTTTGGCGAAGTATCTAGCTAGTTAGCTAGGATGGTGTCAATCTACACTACAGTAACGTAGCAGTGTGGAGCAAAATAGCTGCTAGTAACGTTATTGTTCAAGGGATGTGTGTGCATGTTGCTGAAAGTATTTCACAGTCACTACAGATAACTTGCTTGTAAAACTGATGATCCTGATGTAATGCTATGGCTTTGTATCAGATCGCCAGGTTATTGCTCTCAGGTTGTGCCTTATGCATACCTTGGGATACTCAGGAGCCCATTCACAAGATTTTACAAAGATTCAAATGAAAAAAATTCATAATGTTTTTTTGGGACGTTTTGTTTGAAGATGAACAAAACATTTTTCAGTTTCAAGTAATGACTGGGTTGTTACTTTCGGTGCTGCTTTAGTATTGCCTATTGTGTTAAAATTGTGTTCAAATAAGGCCCAGTTTATAAGTATGCTCATTCTAGTCGGAATAAACTTCATAATTCTCAAAATTCTGACCCTTTGCTTTTTTATTAACAGCATTTACTTGTACTTTTACTTTCAATACTTAAGTACATTTAATATCAGAAAATTACTTTTGATACTTAAGTACAGTAAAGATCAGATACTTTAAGACTTTTACTCAAGTAGTATTCTAAAAGGTTACTTTTACTTTTACTTGAGTCATTTTCCAGGAAGGTATCTTTACTTTTACTCAAGTATGGCTTTTGGGTACTTTATACACCACTGAATATTAGTACTATATGATTTTAGAGTAAAAGAGTCCAAAAGCATAAAACATTACAAATAGCTATAAGCCTATATGGTTTAATTTGGGATGTGATTATGAGGGGGTCCTCAGAAAATGTTCTACCCTTTGAGGGGTCCCTGGCCCCAAAAAGTTTGAGAACCCCTGACTTAATGTAGCTAGCTTTTAGCTGTTTTAAACCAAGGCACTTTACTTCAAAAATGTTGTTTTCAACCTGCTTACAAATCTGGTTAAAACAACTAGTGAAGGTGTTTTAGAATAATATTAATGCCATATACAATAACTGACTTTATGTTAGCACCACTAATTCATGTTAGCTGTCTAATTATTTAGCGCAATGCTAGCATGAATCTACCGTAATTACATTTTTAACCAAGTGTACACAACTGCTAGCTAGCTGCTTGCTCAAATTCAAACCAACGTCTTCTCTAAAGTGGCAAGCTAGGAGCGCCTTCCAGGCCGCTGCCGCCTTGAAGTCGACGGTGAGGGCTCAAAACACCATTAAGCCACAATTCATCACGCGTGCAGTGCATGTCAGCGAATATGTTCTCAATAGTATGTTTCAAGTATAAGCTACAGCCGAACCCTCGTTCTGTTTTGATCAATAGTAATCGAGTTGATAAGCGTGTCTTGTCTGATCAATACGCAACTGTGAGGTGCGCGAAGGGACAGAGCGGCCAGCTGCCAATCACTCAATTACTCAACTTGCGTATGCATCCTGACTTCATCAGTCGGCGGTGATTTTGAGCATAACATTCCATTTTCAGTATTCATGGCTTTCAATGTATTAAAATATCTGCTATGTTGAGGACCTACACAGGTGTAGGCTATTATGTGATTTGTCTACCCGTTTGAACGAGTACCAGTAGACCGCGGGGCCTCGGGAGAGGCAGACAACCGCATTGGTTTATCAATGAAAGCTCAGCTCGTTCTGAGGAGAGCGGATAGATTTGTGTTGCATCTCGAATATAATAATATTAATATTGTCATTGATAAACCGGTGCGGTTGTAAACTGTCCTTCCGCTGCGAGGGCCAGCCCGACGTGCCCGAATAGACCTGTACAAATGCAAATTAAATTTCCACTCAAAAAGTTTGATTAACGATTTCCAACGCAGCCTCCATTGGTGCGCCAATAGAAGTTAAACACACTATTAAACATATTTGTGGACAGTTTTAATAATAAAAACAAAAATAATTGTATGTAGGTTTGTATAATAAAAATTAATAGTAATAATAGATAAACTTGAATTTCATAATTTGTGTGTTCCATTTCTGACCACTGGTTAGTTCTAGATTCTATTGATATACATTTCAGTAGTTTGCATATATATGTAAAGAGGTAAACCTTAATAATCTTTGAACCTAACATGATAGCACCATGGGGCTTGGACTATTGTCAATCTATGAATTAGCCTATCTATATAAATCTAAAGTGGAAGCAAAATGATTTCCTCAAGCATACGTAGCCTCCATTATTTATGAAATGGTAAAAAAAAAAATCCATAGATGTCTGCTAATAAGGTGAGACGGTAACACAGGCTGTGCGCGCGTAGCGCGCCTTTTTTTTTTTGGAGCACCGAAGACCCATTTTGACCCAGGAAAAACCCTGGAGTGCGGATACAGTGGGTTCGTCTGCACGATAGGGCTATCCGGAGACGGTTCTCTCCGGGTTCAGGCAAACTAGACTTCGTCTGCATGGCACCTGAGAAAGGCTCACTCACCAACCCCACCCCCCCTTCCTGTAGCCCACTCCTTTGTCCTTTTCCAACGAAGCCTGTGTTCAGTCACTCCTAATTCAACTAAATTGTTACCTTGTTCCTTTTAATAGAGATTGCTCTTTCTCTTACCTTTCACTGCGGGCAAAATAGTTATGTTGTCCATCCCGAGGGCTCTCACCGGAGCTTTGATGGTAGAGCTGTGACAAAAGAAGAGAGAAAATCATCTTATCTTTCCCCCCAGTGGCGAGTTAATAAAATGTGTGACAAACATTTTAATAGACTGGGCATTGGGTAGCCAAAGGTGACACTGGCAAATAAACGCTACTCAGTATTTATCTTTGTTCCTCAGAACTGTCCATTAGATGCACTTATCTAATGCACTATTGGCATTAATGCCCAAAGTACAGAAGGTTGATGTCCTTAGTAAAATAAGACTATATCGAGTTTCACATTAATTCAATCACCTATTAATGTTCTCAAAATCAGCTGATGCCTGGATTGTTCCGTTCCCCAGTTTTACTGCCATAATTTGAACATGTCGGATGATGATTAGACAGTGCTTTTATATCTGCTTCACAATATTAACAAGCACATTAGTCAGTGACCTACTGTAACAATGAATTTGTGGCAGACAGAATAATATTTCTAGTTTGGGTCATACACTGAAACCAAATGTCTGACTGAAGACTCAGAATAAAGAGTGGAGGATGGAGGTACCCATATATGCCCATACCTCAAGAACAGCATTGACTCTGTGGGGGTGAGCAGGTGTTTCTTATAGTCCCCTTTGGCATGGTTGATGCGCCTGTCGCAGTCCAGCATCCTGGGTTTGTAGCAGTACCAGGGCTCACCTGTGTGCGGATCTGTGTAGTTGCACAGCGCTGGCTGACGGGGTCCGGTGGGCAGGCAGAGGTTGCAGACGGTGGTCTCGGACAGGGAGCCGGACCGGAAGAGGCTTTGGAAGAAGACGCGGTCCGGCCGCTCCTCCCTCAAGCGCCGCAGAACGGCCACCGCCTCACTTGAGTGCACCAGCGTCACCTCCACCTGCGCGGCCCCCGCCCACAGCAGCGGGAGCTCCACCGCGTACAGGCCATCCTGCCGGTCCACGACCCAGCCCGATGCACCGGCGCCAATCTCTGGGGAACGGATCCGGGCCAGGAGGAAGTCCCCGCCATACCTCTTGGGCTGGCCCAGGAAGTTCTGTATGTGGACCAGCACTTCCAGCTTGCCGCCCACCCGCCACGTGGCCTGGCCCGAGATGTTGGTGGGCGGCTGGATCACAAAATAACTGCGAGCCGGGTCGCTGCTCTGGCGGACCGGCACCCCCAGCGCAGGGGGCTCAGGCCAGGAAATGGACTCCAGGAGGTAGTGCTCCTCATGGGCCTCCTCTCGGGACACCTCCTGGCCCAGGTTGGGACAGTAGCTGCGATTCTGGTCCAGAGCCAGGAAGGATCCAGAGGGCTTGATGACGGAACTGATGCTGCTCTGGAGCTGGAAGAGAGAGGACACCGACTGAGAGTTCCATCTCTGTGAGAGGGGATGAGGGTGAAGGAGGAGGAGAGAGAGGGAAGAGAGGGAAGAGGGAGAGGTGGGCGAAGATGGAGAGAATGGAGTGAATAAGAGAGGAAGAGAGGGAGAGAAAGGGAAAAGACAGTTAGGGAGATAGAGAGAAGGGTGGGGTGAGGAAAGAAAGAGAGAGAGGTAGAGGGGAGCGCGACAGTGACTTAGATAGGGAGGGAGGAGAGAAAGGGAAAAGACAGGGAAGGAGACCGAGAGAGAGCGACAGTGGGGTGGGGAGTGAGAGAAGAAAGTGAGGAAGAGATCAGTGCATAAGATTGGCATACAACAGCAACAATCTATAATCCACAAACATTTTGTGAGTACTTTACTGTTGTGTGAGCCCTCTTTAAGTGATGTGGCACCACATAACAAAAGTAACAAGTTCAGTTTAATGAGTAACAGTAACATTACTTCTCTACTTCCTCCCTCTTTCTGCCTGTCTAATAACATGAAAGCAGGGTCTTTCCTGACCTCCAGAGTTTGAATGTTCCGCAAGAAGAAGAGGACTCCTGACAGCGCAAGGACGAGGAAGATGAGGGCATATTTGGACAGGTTTCTCCCCATCTTGTGCGGCTAAATCAGTTTATTATACGGCTGTTCAGAATGTTCTGCGAACCGAAGACAGCTCTGCGGAGGAAAGGTAGAATTAGAACTCTGCTGCATGCATGCACATGTGTGGACACAAACACGCGTGCACACACACTCGCATGCTCACAGATGTAAATTCATAAAATACACACCTCAGCCACAGTTTACTTTGATTACCATTTCTTAAAACACACACACACACACACACATACAGTGGCGGTTTTAGTCTGAAATTTCTGGCGGGGCAATTTTGTATGATGTCATCGTCACAAAAATAGAGGTAGCTGATTATTATAAGCAGTAGGCCTATATAGACCAGTAAGATATGCTATGGGCTGCATTTTGAGTGCCAGCAGGGAGCAGAAAACCTATTTCAAATACATTTTACATGCTTCAGCGCTCAGCGCGACACAAAGATGTTGCCTATAGTACAGCATTAAAGTAAAATGATTGCAACAAAGTAAAAAGACAGACACATAGCTCAAATAACTTTCATAATTTATTAAGCTTGTGGCACACGTGTGGCATACAATATGAAGCAAAAGGCACAACTGAAACAAATAACAGCAACAAAACATGCTGCTAAATGAACAAACCTTTGTAAAAAGACAATGGCCCTCATTCTCGAACATTTTCTGAAGTTTCTTCTGAAATGTTTCTTACGGGCTTCGGAAAAACAACGTAAGCAAAAGACATCCGCCAAATTCATGCACGCTTGAAAATGCGGTCCTACGCAGCAGAAGTTTTCTGGGCTGTGCTCCCCCGGAAGAGTTTTCTTAAATTGAAAGCGCGTTCTCGTGTGCCTGAATTTGCATACATACACGCCCTGCCAGCTCCTTATAAGGGCACGCAACCGTAGTGACGTGTGCAGTCGGAATCGACCGAATCTACACGAAAGCAACTCGTAAACGAGTCATGTCAAAGCGGTTTCGTGTACATTACATTTAGTCATTTAGCAGACACTTTTGTCCAAAGCGACGTACAAGGGATAGAACAGTCAAGCTACGAGCAATAGAGACCTAGTGTAACAATAAATACTACTTTACATAAGAAATAGAAAAACGAAATAGGAAATAAAAACGAAGTGCAGGAATGTAACTGCTATAAGTGCAAGTTAAGCACTAGTCGAAGTGCCAGTTAGGAAGGGAGGTGCTCTCTGAAGAGTTGGGTCTTCAAAAGCTTCTTAAAGGTAGAGAGGGACGCGCCTGCTCTGGTAGTGCTAGGCAGTTCGTTCCACCAACGTGGAACTACTTGAAAATTCTGGATTGCCGTACTTGCACAGACGGCAGTGCCAAACGACGCTCACTAGACGAGCGCAGCATTCCGGTGTAGTCCTTTTATTTATTTTATGACATCACGGTGCCTCGTAGAATCATGACTATAGGCCTACATGTGAAACGTAATTGTTAATTATACTTTAATCCGAGGATCTGTAGAGTTGATGTGAACGCAATCACCAACGATTTCTCACAAATTAATTAACACGGAGAGTTTTCTTAAATGCGATTCCTCAAAAAACCACAAGATGGCCCACGGGGCCATCTTGTGGTTTTTTAAGGAATCGCATTTGAGAAAACTCTGGCCGAGTTACGACTGCTATTTCGAGTTCGGAAAGTCTTCTGAAGTTCAGAGCAAATCCCAGATGAGAGAACTTTCATGAATGCCGAATGTTGTCCTAAATCCAATTCCTCTTAAATTCCTCTTAAATTCCTCTTAAATTCTTCTTAACTGCGTTCGAGAATGAGGCCCAATGTCCTGGCAGATCGCATTGATACATCCATCACCTCCAAAAAAAACAGTTTGACTCACCGAATCGTAGTGTATTTTCAGCCTGGTGTCGCCCTCGCATATCGTCACTTAAAAATGCCTGGGTTTACTGAGTCGGCTGACTCGTCGTGACTGTCGCTACCGGGCGGTAGTCTTTTAGCGGATGGTAGTCCCTCACATTGCGCGTGCTCAGACACAAACGGTTTACGGCATAAGGCTCAACATAATCGCGCATGCTCAGACAACAAAACGGGTTACAGCATAAGGCTCTGGCTTGTCCTAACGCATAATGTAGGTTTATTTAACGTAATATTTAATAATATTGTAAACGGCTAAACGGTTTAAACGTCAACATATGGGGCTTGTCTTAACGCATAATATGGGTATATTTAATGTTATATTTAATTATATTGTAAACGGCTAACAGCATAAGGCTCTACGTCAACATATGAAACAAAACTGGGGAGAGACTTTTTGATCCTCCACCTCATCTGTTTTGTCCACTGTGACAACATCTTCCTCGTTTTTAAATAAATGGTCATGTTTTGATAAAACTGGCTTTCGTCGCTTTTTTCCTCCATAATTGAAAATGGATCTGTCGTTGAGACGCCAGCGCGGCTTCGCTGTCGACAGTGTCGCAAAGTGACGCATGCGCAATGTGAGGGACTACCATCCGCTAAAAGAATACCGTCCGGTAGCGACAGTGACCACGCAGACCCAGTTCGCACTCCCCACAGAGCTTTATGCACGATATCAGCCTCCCCAGTACATAAAGATTCATCTCTGTCTGTTTGTTGTGCTCTAAAATGTTCCGCTGATATGCACTATCTAGCTGTGCCATGATGTTGACCCGCCCCAATAGTTCCAATTTCAGGGCGCAATTGTTATGGGGTTTACAGCTTTCGTGTTTCACTGTTCTTTCTGCCAGATGCCCCAGGTCTTGAATCCATCCGTTGTCCAAACTGAGTCTGCATTAGTACCAATTCCAAAAAGAAGGCATGGGAAACAGTGCTCGTTTTGATGTGCTAGCAGTTAGACTTAGCAGTTAGTAAGTCTTTCTGTCGTACCATTCCGTCTTGAAAGTTCAAGTAGCTTTCTCACCAGGCTGCAGCAGGATCAAGTCGTCTGGTCTGTGTGGCCCAAAACGTTTTATTTCTAATTTCTCTTCCAACGACACTGTACATGTACTAAATTGCACCCTCAACAAATAGTCTACATTATTCATTGTATGAATTTAAACACTTCCAAAATAGTCGAAATCTAGCGATAGCTAACTAGCAGTACTGTTACTGGCATTGATATGACTATATGTTTTTTTTTTATTAGTCACGGGGTAAAGGTCTCGCGGTTTTTGCATTATTCCAGTCTAGTTGCCAGGCAGATTTCGTGGGGCACATCTGAAAGTGCCCCACCGCTCAATGTTAACTTTGGCCTGTGTGGTTCACGCTCATTGGTGTTTCCATGGTAAAGGTGGGGCAGCGTGGGCCGTTATCCCACCGGAAAGGGAGGGACAGCGGAGAGCAGCATTTCACAGAGCAAGCACACAGACAGAAAAACACACGAACCAAATTACTCCAAAACAAGACTATAATGCTTGTGAGTCAAGTTTATTCACACACATATTCACGCTTCTTTGCATAAAAAAAAAAATATATATATATTTTGCCGCAAAGTACGAATGTATTGAGCTTTCTGCACAACAGCGTCATCTGGATCTGGTGGGGCAGTGCCCCACCTGCCCCTACTGTAGAAACGCCACTGCACACATAAACTCCTCAAAAAAAGTTCGGAAATGTTATTTTGGTCGATTATTCCTCCCCTTTAATAATACCAATTGGTATTGTATTTTATATCGTTGGAAAGCCTGATTAGTCACCTTTACAACGAGGTACAACGTGTAAGGATCATGCCTTCGTAGAATGAGCAACACAGCTAACCGTGTAGGTAGCGGCCCAAATTTTTTTGCCAAAATCCCCTGCAATATTCTTCTGTTGGTATTCATTCTCGTTTTGAGCTTCAAGTGCTGGCAGGTGTATGTCAGTCACAGGTGTGTTATAAGGCTGCCAGGAAGCATGCAATGACTGCCCTTCACCGTCAGGCCTGTTTGCGCTGGTGTAGGCAGCACCGACAGAGGAACCTAAGAATGTGGGGCAACGTCACCCCCACCACCCCTTTCTGTATCCCACTTCTTTGTACTTTTCCAACTAAGCCTGTGTTCAGTCACTCCTAATTCAACTAAATTGTTCCTTTTAATATGAGATTGCTCTTTCTCTTACCTTTCACTGCGGGCAAAATAGTTATGTTGTCCATCCTGAGGGCCTGGACCGGAGCTTTGATGGTAGAGCTGTGACAAAAGAAGAGAGAAAATCATCTTATCTTTCCCCCCAGCTTCCTGTCCAAAAGTGGCGAATTAATAAAATGTGTGACAAACATTAGAATAGACTGGACATTGGGTCGCCAAAGGTTACACTGGCTAATAAAAGTCACTCATATCATGGTCATAATATGGTTGTATTATAATATGGTTGTATTATATGGCAACGACAGTACGATCAGTCTGAGTTTTACTATCCAGACGAAAATGAAAACATCAACAGCCATGAGGAAATTCAGAAGAAGCGAAGATGTGTTATTGAAAGTGATGATGGAGGCGGTTTCGACGACTGTCATGGCAGCTGCTTGTTAGTGAAGCAGCAACCAACCTTAACCCTTTTCCACTTCCTCCCTTAATTTACTTATTCAAAAGTAGTGTGATAGTGCATGGAAAGTCAAGATAAGTCACCAGAGCATAGCTGGAAGAGAGAGAGCAAAGCCTACCGACGCGAAGAACAGTGCAAAGTCGAACTTCTTTCTTCCTAAAGAAGTTAATGCTAACACATCTAGCCCACACCCTGTAGAGAGTGAGGATGATAACGTGAGTGTAGCAATATTATCTGAGCTAAAATCATTTAGAAGGGAAAACAATGAAAAGATGACGACAATGACATCCCAACAACCTCCCTTGAACATTCCGTCGAGAAAATGGGAGACCGTTTAACCCATGTGGAGGACCGGATTAATCAGGTTGAGGAAGTATCTGCACGCCATGCACGCCTGCTAGGCTACTTGCTGCAAGGAGAGAGGCAACTCGAGGAAAGACGTGAAAAGGGTTGGAACATTTCACAAGGAGGAATAATCTTTTGTTTCTGCCAGTTTAACATGTTATTAAAACGAAAAAGGAAAATCTACTTTGTAAACACAGTACACAGAACAGCCAAAACATACATACACACAAGTATTGGGATGTGCAAAATCTTCGTAGAAATTAATCATCCATAAATACAAACTTAAAAGCAGAAGTATACAAGTAAGCAATCTTCTTCAATAAAGCAAAGATTTAGAAGCAGAAAATTCACACAATTTTACTTTACTTTGTAAACACACTATGTAGAACAGCTAAAACACCTGTCACTACAGATCCATAACTTTGCAGCTAAAGTTGTGATTCCTGGTTGCTATGGTTATCAAGGTGCTATGCTAGCTAGCTAGCTAGCTAAGGAAACTTTTAATAACGTTAAACGATGTAAATGGAGGATTTCCGTTTGCAGGAAATGATAGCTAGTTATCTAGCTAATGTTATAGTCTCCTCGATTTAACTTCTACAATTATAATGGGTGCCTGTGACACTTCTTATGGACGAGTTCATATTCATGAGTTCATATTCACACATATTAACACCAGTTCATCATGTGTAAAGAATGCTGATATGAAATATGAAAACAACCTGTAGTCAATGTGCAAGCTTCCAATTTAATCGTGATTTATTATACTCTATTTGAGTTGGGGCAGTCTGTCCTTCAGTCGAGGCATGATGATCTCTCGCTACAAGTTTCACCTGTTCGTGTTGGAGTAACAAATGCTTGTGGAGTCAAGTGCAGTTGAGAGGCGCTTGTCTCCAGGGCACAGATAACACTTAACCTTTTTCTCTTTTCACGGATACAAATAAAAAAGGCTGTGATTGGAATACGGGACTGGAGCTTTCCCTGACGGGACAAATCAAAATCACCCATAATTCGGCATGTCCCGGACAATTCGGGACGGTTGGCGACCCTACTTGCACCTAAGTTATAACATATTTGAGTGTGCTAACATTAGCAATAACGTCAGCTAGTTTAAGTGTGTATGCATAGGCTAACCATTAAATTAGCAGCACATTTCCCGTATTTAACAATGATTAAACATGGACTTACCTGAAAGTGATGCACGGGCATCATCTCGCAGTTTCTTTCTCTTTCTTTTTTGTGCCCCTGACTCCTGTTGTCTTTTTGAGGCCATTTTCGAAAAGTTAGCCTACTGTCAAAGTTCGTCAGGCCACTGAGATAGGAACGGGCACCCACGGCGAGCTTGGGAAGTTGAGTGTGTAGGCTAATTGTATTTATTTATTTTTTGAGCAATTAAATATATCTCTTGTTCTGCCTGTTTTGTGATATACATGCTTAAAGGTGCCTAATATTTCTATACTGAAATAATATCGGCATTATAATTATTATAACTATGATGATTTTTCAGTTGCCTATTTTTGGTTGCCCCCTCAGGACCGTAGTTCGCGTTATGGGAGCGGCGGCACTGGATCTACCCTCAGACTTCGCCCTCCAGTTAAAAAGAGCTCATAGGTCTCTCCAACAGAAACCTACGGAGAAGGAAGCCCCTCCGCGATCGCCAATAGTGAGATTCGTCAACCACCAACACAGGCAACAGGTGCTAGCCAAGGCATGGAACACAGCAAATCTGCGGTATAACGGAAAAAAGATCTACATGGGCAATGATTACTCACCAACTGTACAGAAGAGAAGACGCGAATAAGCTGATATCAAAAAACAACTGAAAGAAAATAACATCAAGTTCCAGACCCCATATCCAGAGAAGCTAAAGGTCCATCTGAAAGAGGGTGTCAAAACGTACAATTGACCTATGGCTAAGCCCCGCCCCCCTTAGTTACTGTTGCTAACTCGGACAAGTTATCAGAGCTGACTAGAGTTTACAATGGCAGATATCAGTGTCAAAACGATATCCCAAGAGGCTCTAGACAACTTTTGGAGACAAAAGAACCTGATTTCGTCTAGAAGCCTTCAAACGGGACTTCATTATGCAATGGAGGGATATGTATAAAATTTTAAACTAGATATGGTATAACAAGCTTAAATTTGAGGCGAAAATGTACAGATCACTATGCAAAGGGGAGAAGCCTCATCTCACGGTCATCACGTTTGCAGGTAAATACATCCAATACCAGCATTGTTCATGCACCGCAGGGAAAGATTACATTAATTTACCTTCAGTTAATTTAACTAATCTGGAGAGGCACTGAGATGTAGACCTACGTTTATTATAACTAGCATTAACCTGCCCCTGACAGACAGGACAGTGTCCTAACTGTCTAGCTAGCTATCGTAACCGGCATGCGTGTGTTATCGGCAAATGTTCACGTTGTCATGTTAATTCATTATTAAACTTATGTATACTTGTGCATATCGATTGTTTAATAGAATGGCTGATTTTTAACAAACTGTCCGATAACTGACATAGTTACGCTAGCGCAGCTAGTGAATAGCTAACGTTAACGTTAGCTAGTTTTAGCCAGAGATAACTTGCCTAAGCCTAGTATAACATCAGTGGTGAAAGTAAGCCGGTACTGTCAATGACAATACTGTGAATAATGAGTATGCCTATGATCATGTAGGCTTAGTTGATTGCTTTAGCAGAGGAAAATTCCAACCTTAACAAGAGTATGGCAGATAGCTAATGAACGTAGAGTTGACTGTGTGGTCTGCCACACAACTTAATCCACCGGAGACATTTGGCCCTGCCTTGTTTTAGTTTGGGAAATGGGCTAAAATATACCCCATTGCCTATCCTCTCATGATACCTCGTATAAGTGTTGTATCTACCCCATGCACATCGTTTGACCATTTTTGTTCAACTTACATTACAACAAACCCCATAAAACAAGTGAAGAATCACGGTTTCTAATGCTACTCTATGGAGTTGTAAACTCATGATGTCCGAGTGCAGTTGTTACTAAACTGCCATTGGCTCGTCTGCGTTCGAGGGGCGGGGCTTAGCCATAGGTCAATTCCGCTTGGCAGGCAGCAGAGGATTTGGTGTCGCTTGGAATTCAGACGGCTCGCGCAGAGGAAATATATTGACTCGCAGTCTCAGAGCTGCCAACTCTTACGGTTTCGCCGTGTGACACACGCTTTTGCATGTTTTCACACGCACTCACGCCACACATCCAATTTCTCACGGGAAAAAAAAAATCTGATTTTGGGCCAAGACGCGTTCGTTACTTTTCAAACTCCCCGAGGGTAGCTGGCGCTAAGGAGCGCATCTGTAACCCTATTCGCTGCATAGACATCTTATTTCAGAGCTGCCAACTCTCACGGTTTCGCCGTAGAGGGTTTGTGGTAGTCCTTCCAACAGTGAGCTTCTGATTGGATTTCTTGCCCTATGTGTCAAGCTGATATTGCTGCATCAGTATGTTAAACTATTTATGTTAACCTGATATGCTGTATCTGTACAGGGAAAAAGTTGAACATTGGGTTCACAACCAGGGCTAAACTTAACAGATATCTTGATGAGGGTGACATCACACCACGGCAGGTGGATTCATTCCATGAAGATGTGTTTCCTAACAAGTGCTGTGGGCTATGCACTTAAAAAGCTGCCAATGGAAGAGCCACTGATCAAACACGCATAATTTGTAGATGTGCGGCAGAGGGCTGAAAGTGGCATTGAAGATGTCCTGTACTTTGTTGAAAGGTTAGTTTTTTCCTTAATTATTGTCTATCATCTTAGCTAAAATGCTTATGATGAGGTATGTTCACTCCTAAACTGCACATGAGTTATTCTTATATGGCTTTTCCTCAAAGATGTGTATGAACTGCGCTGGTTGATGCCAATATAGCTATAACTTAACCACCTGTAACTCTACTTTCATAAATAGGTTTCCCCATCTCCTCCCATAACATGGGCCAGAGGAGCATGACCACCTGGGTGAGGAGTTTCTGAATTATCAGACCATGCCAACAACCTCCCTTCAGGACGAAACTGAGATGGAAAGCTTCTGGACTGGAATGGCAACACGGAAACATAAGGTATACATTTTTTTTGTCTTTCTTTTTGGCAGGTGTGGCTTGGCTACATACTGTATGTTGCTTTTATTGATGCATGCATATATTGTGTCATACACGATGCAAACTATGCATGTTGTATGTGAACTTTGTTACAGTACACTTACAGTATTAATCAAAACAAAATATGGTATGTTTTTCCATTTTGTTCTTGGTTCATTTTCCATAGGTGACAGGAGCCAAAGAATTTGAGAGGCTTGCTGCCGTCGCCAAGCTGGTCCTGGTGTTGCCCCATTTGAATGCAGATGCTGAGAGGGTGTTTTCAGTTGTGGGACTGAACAAAACTAAGACCAGAAATAGCTTGGCATTGGATGGCACCCTGTCCTCAATAATGGCCATAAAGATGGCCGACCTGGAGCCCTGTTTCAGATGGGAGCCCCCCTCAGAGGTCATCAAGGCCTCCAAGAAGGCCACAGGCCAGTACTACCTTGCCCACAGATCTTAGAAAATGACTAACCAGCTTCTGATCTGCATCTGATACCTCATTTTTAGTTATGTTTGTCATGTGTTGATCCATTGTATTGCTTAAAAAGGCTACTGTATAAGCACTTTATTTGTTGCACTTTTTTGTTTGATGGAACGTGTGGTGGGAGGCTTTGAATAATGAAAAATATTTCTCCCTAACTAATGTTGTGTAATTTTTTGCTGAACATAAATCATTAAGTGCTCTTAAGAATACAATTATTAACAATATAGGTTAGGTTTCAGTTAAGAATTAGTTGGATACCATTGTAATCAAAATGTCAATCAACCTACCTTGGTCAAATCTTAAACACAGGTCTATTAATTAGGCTATATTTTGGTACATAGACAGTCATTGAGGCACAACAACAGTTTTCTGGTTGAATGTTCAGCTCAAGTCTAGAAGGCCCTACAAGTCATGATCAGATGAACATGAATCAGAATAAGTTCAGGTATTGCACATCTTTAGCATACCACCCAAAAATCCACTAGAATGCAGGAAATAACATCACCATAACAAACCAAAATGTCCTGGGGGTGGACCTTCAGCTATGTCTTGGCTTCACATAATGTAACCAAAGTTGTCCATCTCCAGTAGGCCGCCCCTATCAACGTCTTTGGGCCCCACAAACCACCAGAATGCAGGACACAACATGGGTACAACGCCAAATTAATTCCAATTCCCTGATATTTGAGCCACCAACGTGTGTGGCTGCGTGCGCGGCAACATTTTGGTCACCCGCGTCAAAATCTCACTCCAAGGTTTTTGGAAAAGTTGCCAGCTCTGCAGTCTCATTCAACACATGGAGGCCCTCAGAAAGATGACTGAAAGGAGGTGAGAAAGGTAGCACTATATTGAACATTTTAAAAATCCCAGAACGAACTATGGTGGCTTTGTTTTGAGAAAACGATGTTAACTAAGTTAGATATTTTGCTCTTGGTGGATATATTACTAACACAATTTTATTTGAGGAAAATAGGGAGGAATGGAGGGGGTGAGGTTATCAGGTAGAAGACGTTTTTCTTTTATTGCCAACGATATAGGCGAGGGCCCTGTGTTTTTGACATAGGCTTTCCCTCGGAGCTTACAGGCTCTATCAAGGTCATAGTTCAGACCTTTCATTTGGAAGCCTCAAGATTTGATGCTGAGATGTTTATAACCTTTTCTTGTTAAAGTGGAGGAATGGCTAAACATTTTGATATTTAAAAGTAAGAAAGCAAGCTTGAATGGGAGAAAACTTATAATATGGAAGGTATAAAAATCACTTCATTTAATGTAAATGATGTCCTCAATCCAAACAAAATGGGCAAGATACTATCTAAATTAAAAAGGGAAAAAACACATATAGCTTTCCTACAGGAAACCCATTTGAGTGACACAGAACACACAAAACTAGGTAGACTGGGGTTTAAACATGTTTTCTCATCATCACATGCATCTGGCAATAGGAGAGGGGTGGCCATATTAATTCGAAGTACCGTTAACTATGAGCATATACTGCATGAAAAAGACAGGGAAAGAAGATATGTCCTCCCTTATCACCCTGTTAAATGTGTATGCACCCCCCGAACAGTGACTGGAGCTTTTATAGGCAGAGATTTGACATCCTGACATCAGAGGCTGAAGGAGTTTTGATATGTGGTGGAGACTTGAATTGTTAGACTTAATGATAAATTAGATTCATTAGGAGCGAGTAATGGACAAACTAAAATGAATAAGAAAATCAACACTGTGATGCGAGAGGTAGGAATCATTGATGTGTCGAGGGATTTACATCCAACAGTCCGAGACTACACCCACCTTCCCCATCCTCACTCTGTGTATACAAGAATTGATTACTTCCTGATGTACAATACAGATAGACATAGAATTACTCACTGTGAAATAGGTAATATTGATATCTCAGACCATAGCCCCCTGTATCTTACTATTGATTTAAACAGAAATGCTAAGTGTACATTTTGGAAATTGAATTCTAGTATACTGAATAGTCCTTTGGTTAAGGAAGAGCTAGGAGAGGAAATTGAAACGTATTTTGATTTGAATGATACAGGGCATGTGGGCCCACCTATGTTGTGGGACACATTCAGGCAGTAATTATAGGAAATATTGTAGGGTTTTCCAATAAAACTCTTCTTATTTTCCTAATGGAGCCTATGGCTGACGCGTGTTCTACTCCAAAAAGGTGTGTCTTCCAACGTAGATGAATTTTAAATATTTTTTTTTTATCAAAGACATTAACAAACATTAAATAATCAACTGATTGTGATCTAAAACTTATATTCTTGACTGACACTAACAGCTGTAAATATCTTAACACGTTCACACGACACAACACGACACGGTCAGAAAACCGTGAGACTCCTTAACTTCTCGTGCCATCCACAGGTCATATACTGCCTAGCTACGGCAGCGCAGTTAACCCAAAACAATGCCCTTAAAGCTACAGGCACCTATTATCAATCAATTCAATCTATATATCAATGGAGGTAAATCATGAAATGAATGAATACTAAATAGTACATATACTATACAATAATGTAAATAACGATGATCAAATTATGAACTTAATACTAAATACCTTTCATAAACAATCATATAGTGAGGCCTGTATCCCAAAATCATTAAATATGCATATGGCACCTACAAATATTATAGCCCTTACAGCTCGTCTCAAAAGGTCAAGACAGGAAAGGTTGAAACTTGTCTATCTCAAGCAGAAATATTGGGAAGTTGGGGGCAAAGCATCCAAGCTGCTTGCCTATAGGCTAAGGAAAAAACAGGCAGACAGTACGCTCTATAAAATAAAGAACCCTGAGACTAAGGTGATTGAATGTCAGCAGGACAAATTTAAAGAATGCCTGCTGTCTTTCTATCAAAAACTATACTCTCTAGAACAGTTAGACAATGATACAAAAACAGACAGTTTTCTACAATCAATACAATTGCCAACTGTCACTGATGCTCAGAATAATATTCTTAGAGCTCAGGTGACTGCAGAAGAAATTAACTTAGCTATTACAAGACTTAAGACCGGTAGCTCTCCTGGCTCAGACGGTTTTACCCGTGAGTGGTATAAGGCTCTGAGGCATACATTAGTGCCCTTACTGTTGAAGACCTATAACTGGATAATTAAAAAACAAGAAATGCCCCCTTCATGGAGGGAGGCAGTGATTTCTCTCATTCCTAAGGAAGGCAAAAACAGACGAATGTGATCATTTAAGACCTATAAGTGTATTGGATGTGAATACATAGAGAGAGCATGTTCCAGTGGTTCAAACAGTGGTAAACATAAGCCGTCAAGAACAATGTGCAAGTCTCCAGTTCACATAGGGAGAACACGTTCAAAAGTGGGGTGGTAACAGATACAAGAATGGTAGGAAGTGACAGTGTAGGTGTAGGTGCCCAGTAGGAAAGTGATCTTGTGCTGCCTGTGTGGATAGTGCAATAAGATAGTGTGTTCTTGTGCTTGTGTGGATAGTGCAAAGAGAGAGTGCAGAATAAAGAGTACAAGTCTGTGCAAGGGGCAAGTATAGCCAGTTAAGGGATGGACAGTGGGTTTGTATAGTAAGATGGGGATCTTGCCAAATAGTGAGCCTGCATCGATGTATGAAAACTGTGTTACAACTCGTTTATAATGTTTTATTAATGATTTATAAAGTGATTACAACCTAATTAATAACCTAATTATAAACCATTTATAAACCTTTATAAGGGGAGCCTTATTGTAAAGTGGTACCGATCCTTCTGAGTGTCCTGTGACAGCAGTACTTGAGTTCCTCCAACATTTCCTGGATGAGAGACGCTCTCCAGCCACATTGAAAGTATATGTTGCGGCATTGTCGGCCCATGGGTCACCTGTGGCGGGTGTTTCCTTAGGTGCTCACAAATTAGTGGTGGCTTTCTTGAAAGGCGCACAGCAGTTACACCCACGGCAGAGGGATGTTTCTGCCCCTTGGGACTTACACATTGTTCTTGACGGCTTGTTTACCACTGTTTAAACCACTGGAACATGCTGACATCAAGTGGCTCTCATTTTAGATCGTGTTCTTGCTGGCAATCACATCTGCCAAAAGAGTTGGTGAACTCCACGCCCTCTCAGTAAGTGCTCCATGTATGCGGTGGGGGCCAAATGACAACCAGTTTACTATGTGGCCTAACCCTTGTTTTCTGCCTAAAGTGCTGTCCCCGCAATTTCCCTATCACTTTGGCTGTTTTTCATTCTAATGAGGGGTCACGATTACCATTGTGCCCAGTGTGTGCTTTAAGACTATACGTCTCAGCGACTGCTCAGTGGCGCACAACAGACCAACTTTTCGTCCGTTTTGGGGCCTGTCGGAAAGGGGCAGGACTCTCAAAACAGAGGCTGGCGCACTGGGTTACAGAGGCCATCAGTTGTGCCTATCATTCTGTTGGTAAAGCAGCTCCCACTTCGGTGAGGTGCCATTTGACGCGGGCTATTGCAACCTCTTGGGCAGCCTTGAAGAGCATAACTCTTGCCGACATCTGTTCCACGGCTACGTGGTCTGCAGCAGTGCTCCCTAGTGATGCCTAGGTACATGTTGCATTAACCTGTGTGTTTATTAATAAAGGTGTTGAAATTAACCAAAATGTCTGAAGTGTTTTTTCTTCCTCGTGACTTGGTGGTATAAATCTTCCACTATGTTGAATCGCCTCTGGCAGTCTGGAACTATGAAATAGAACGCTAGTTACGTATGTAAGGTGAGGTCATGCCGGAAAATATCAAACTTCGGTCGATACGTTAAAGCCTCAGTTTGATATTTCCCAGCATGACCTCACTCTCGGTTAGTAAGTAGTTAATATGGAACATCTTGTGCGGTTAAATCAGTTTATTATATACGGCTGTTCAGAATGTTCCAAAAAGTTCCGTTGATTTGAATGGGCGTGTTTTCAGGTTGGGTTAGTGTTTGCACTTTTCTGTTTTAGAAAGTTTTCAATTTCCTCCTGGCTGATGTTGTTGTTGTTTTCATTTTCGCCATTTCCACCTCCTAAAAGAGCAGAAAAGTGTAAACACTGCGAGAGAAACAACAAGCGACTTCAAAACACTTAAACGAAAAATGCCATGACCAGATCCTCTTTTGCCACTGAAAGCTACAAATCACTAGCCTGACGATGTCATACTCATAATTCTAGTCAGAATATGAGTCTGATACCGCTCCATTGGGCTGTGATTATGGGGCGTGTTTCAACCGAACCAGGAAAAAAAATGCCTCTTCGCTCAATTGGATATATCTAGAACCAATCAGAGCAACGTAGTATGACCATAACGTAGACCATGGGGCCAGCTGATACATTAAACTTTTACCGGATCCCGTAGGAAGGACGGCAAAAACATATTTTCGATCGACAAATGCCTTGATCGCGTTTCTCTTTTCCTCTTTCAAAATGAATGTGCTGTCAATGTCTTCTAAAACAGACTTGAATTTCCACATTTCAGCTCTCCAACGGCAGCCATGTTTGTTGAAAACGAATTCACCCCAAAAGCTCTTTGGTGACGTGGTTGATCACGTTAGGGTTGATCATCTGTCCATCATCGTATAAAGCCCGCCCTGACAATTTGATTGGTCTATCGATCTCCTCACAGATTTTTGTGAGGAGATAGTTTCTCCCCAACGGAGCGACACCAGACCGAACTTCCCCACCAAAAATGTTGTGGGCGGGGCTAAGTTCGTCTGGCATCCAGGTTAACAAATCACTGGACTAAATGCCACAGAAAGATATATATATTTTTTTTTACATTTGCACTTTGTTTTAATCTTACTATTTAACGATTCAGTGGAAAAGTTCAGTACAAAGTAGGCCTATACTGGCCACTATTGATTAGGCCAATAGCCTATTGAGGCAGTATTAGTGTTCTTAAGGATTGATAAATAAATGATCATCAGAATCAGAATCATACTTATTCAATTCAATTCAATTCAATTCAATTCAACTTTATTTCGCCATGTATACAGATACTAGGAATTTGATTTGGTATTCTCCATGCAGGCTATAGCATCACAAATAGAACAACAAGACAACACAGAACAGCAATACAAGGACAGATAGTACCAGTATGAGAAAAATAATAAATAAGAATGGAGGTAGTGCAACAATAGTAATGTTAAATAAAGTGCTATAAAGTTTGTGTGTGAGAGCTATTTAGGAGAGCTATTGCTTGGGTGAAAAAACTGTTGAGGTGACGTGATGTTTTGGTCATGATGGCCCTGTATCGCTGTCCAGAGGGGAGACGGTTTAAAGAGACTGTTGGCAGGATGTGAGTGAGGGGTCTGCCGTGATCTTCATTGCTTTTCTGAGGGATCTGGAGCTGTGAAGGTCCTTGATGGAGGGAAGGGGGCAGCCGATGATGCGCTCTGCTGCCCGTACGACTCTTTGGAGCCTGGCCTTAGAGCGGGCAGAGGCAGAGTCAGAGTGAGAGGATGTAAGCACACTCTCAATGATAGCCCTGTAAAACTGCACCATGATGGGGGGGCTGACCTGTAGTCCTCTCAGCTGCCGGAGGAAGAACAGGTGCTGCTGACCTTTCTTCACTAATTGAGTGATGTTATTGTCCCATTTTAGTGTGTTGGTGATGGTTGTGCCTAGGAACTACTACTACTACAGTGACAGATGAGTTGTTGATGACAAGTGGAGGATGTGTCGGAACCTTTTTACGGAAGTCCACAATCACCTCCACTGTCTTGTTGACGTTAAGCTCTAGGTTGCTGACTGCACACCAGGACTCTAGATGGCCGACTTCCCTCCGGGAGGCAGACTCGTTGTTGTTGCTGATGAGACCTATCATGGTGGTGTCGTCTGCATACTTGATGGTCTTGACAGACGGGTCACCAGAGGAGCAGTCGTTGGTGTACAGGGAGAAGAGCAGGGGGGACAGCACACAACCCTGGGGGGCACCGGTTAAACGCATTTCCAGATTGCTGTTGAATATCGTGAAAAATAAAACAAGCTGATAATAATATAAAGGAGATTCACGCTGACAGAATGTAGCCTTGCACCTATCCAGTCTATGGTAGCCTGTGCTTTGCTAATGTTAATCCATTGCGTCCCTAACGTCACGCGCATATTATTCATAACGTACAGTCTCGCGCGCAAAGTTGACAAGCATCTGCATAGCCTACGTGTACTTTTGAAGTTTAGTCGAAAAAGTAATACTTTTGGTGAAGGACTGAAGTTATCTACTGTCCTTAGCTAACATTTCGTTCTAACGTCGAGTTAGCTGGTCAGAAGCACCAATGGATCGTTTTTTAGTGAGGAGAGTGACAGAGGGACAGGCTGCCACGACAGGGACAGGGACAGGCTTCCAACAAAGCTACACGTTCACAGGATACAGGGAAACAAATTCAAAAAAGAAAACACAATGAGGAATACATCAAATACGGATTTACAGTGACGACAGACAGAGCAGGAGAGGAGGTAGGCTACCAATGTGTTTCGTGTGTTCAACATTACTGTCAACTGAAGCCATAAAGCCGTCGAAACTATTGCGGCATATGGAGACGCATCACGTTTTCTTGAATGCCAAGCCTATTGAGTACATGCAACAGATGTTGTGTGATTTTCATATGACTTAAGTTCTGGATAAGTTGCCAGACAGAATTTCCAGAGCTTGCTGCAAATGCAATGAGGTGTCTTGCCCTTTCAAATACCTCTGTGGGAGCGTTTTTTCTACAATGGCGTCCTTGAAGAATAAGTACAGGGCAAAGCTTGAACCAGAGAATGGTATGAGACTGTCGCTATCTACCATTTTGCCACGAATAGACCGGCTGTGTGGACTTCACCGTGCCAAGATATTACACTGACAGGTCTCCCCTCTCTCCACGCACGCACGCACACACGCGCACACACGCACACAAACACACGCACGCGAGCGCGCGCAGGCACATCAGTGGGCCGTGGATTACTTTCTAGTCAGAATGGTGGTCCCTGGGACAAAACCAGTTGAAAACCCCTGTCATACTGTATAACCTATGCCTGTGGACTTGAAGTAAGCAAGTAATGGGCTATTTTAGATTTAGTCTTAGTCTTTAGAAGAAAATGCATATTAGTTTACTCCTTTCCTTCCTTTCTCAGGCCAAGGGACCCCCTGTGTTGTGTCTACAACTGCAATAATAGTCTAGCTTGCAGTACTTAAATTGTGGATACAATTAGTCATGGACAAAAATATTGGCACCCCTGCACTTCTGTCAGATAATGCACCACTTCTCCCAGAAAATTGTTGCAATTACAAATGCTTTTGTATACACACTTAGTAATGGGGAAAAGGTCGTTAACGCATATTTTTCATCAAACCTTTCGTTAACAAAATGAACACTGCTGTAGTAGAAGTAGAGGATTCAATGTTTCTGGGGGTGTTCTTTTTATGTCTCTAGGACAAAAACTCGCGGAGCTTTAAAGGCATATTGACAACAAGAACAAAATATCTCTCCATAGGGATATCATCCCTTAAGGGTTAAAGCCCAGTGGCGATTTTAGCCTAAATTTCTGGTCGGGCAATTTTGTATGACGCCATGTCACCGTCACAAAAATAGAGGTAGCTGATTATTATAAGCAGTAGACCAGTAAGATATGCTATGGGCTGCATTTTGAGTGCCAGCAGGAGCACAAATCCTATTTCAAATACATTTCACATGCTTCAGCGCTCAGTGTGACACAAAGATGTTGCCTATAGTACAGCATTAAAGTATAATGATTGCAACAAGTAAAAAGATTAGACAGACACACAGCTCAAATAACTTGCATCATTTATTAAGCTTGTGGCACATGTGTGGCATACAATATGAAGCAAAAGGCACAACTGAAACAAATATCAGCAACAAAACATGCTGCTAAATCAACAAAACCTTGTAAAAAGACGATGTCCTTGCAGGTTGCATTGATACATCCATCAGCTCCCCAAAAAAAGTTTGACTCACCGAATCGTAGTGTCTTTTCAGCCTGGTGTCGCCCTCGCACATCGTCTCATAAATGCCTGGGTTTACTGAGTAGGCTGACTCGTCGTGACCATGCAGGCCCAGTTCGCACTTCCCACAGAGCTTTAGGCGCGATATCAGCCTCCCCAGTCTGCTTGTTGTGCTCTAAAATGTTCCGCTGATAAGCACTATCTATCTGTGCCATGATGTTGACCCCTCACAATAGTCCCAATTTCATGGCGCAATTGATATGACTTTTACTACTCTCATGTTTCACCGTTCTTTCTGCCAGATGCTTCAGGTCTTTATATCCATCAGTTGTCCAGAGTCTGCATTAGTAGTATTTCCAAAAAGAAGGCATGGAAAACAGAACAGTGCTCTTTTTGTTGTGCTCGCAGTTAGCCATGTCTTTCTTTCAAACCACTCCATCTTGAAAGTTCGATTTGCTTTCTCACCAGGCTGCTGCAGGATCAAGTCGTCTGGTCTGTGTGGCCCAAACGTTTTATTTCCAATTTTTCTTCCAGCGGCAATGTGCTAAATTGCACCCTCAACAAATAATCTACGTTATTCATTGTATTACTTAAAAAACTCTTCCAAAGTTGTTGAAATCTAGCTAACTAACCCGTAACTGGCATTGATCTGACTGTATGATTAAATTTTTTTCTTGGTCACGGGGTACAGGTCTTGCGGTTTTCGCATTATTCCAGTCTAGTTGCCAGGCAGATTTCGTGGGGCCGCTCAATGTTAACTTTGGCCTGTGTGGTTCACGCTCATTTGTGTTTCCATGGTAACGGTGGGGCAGCTTGGGCCGTTGCCCCACCGGAAAGGGAGGGACAGCGGAGAGCAGCATTTCACAGAGCAAGTGTCAGTAGGGAAAACGTATGGCTTAAAGCGAAATTTATGCTACTCTGATTTCACGGAGTCGGACATAGGGAACGCCCCTCCGAACACAGGGAACGCCTCTCCGACATTAACCGCTCTCTCCGAACCCTCTCCGAGCACCTCGGAGAGGCTGTCGTGCACCTACTCATTTTTCTAACTTCCAGTACGAGATTCCCGTACGAGGTTTGTTGGAGAGGGCTCTGAGTAGCATAAATTAAGCATAAGGAATGTGTATTAAAACCGGATGTCGTCACTTTAATCCGGTCTCTGGTTGGATAAAACTTTTCAACAGAAATGGACAAGGACCTTAGATTTATTCTTTAGGAACCATGCCGATGCCTGACTTTTAATGTTGTGTGACGTTGTTGAAGTTCAAGTTCAACATTAATAGCGATTGAATTACCCTTGTGTCGTGTAATCGCTAGCGGTAAATAAACGTCAATAACTTGAATGACTGATTAAGGATATATGTTACACATCACAAACACACGTAATCGATGGGTTTTGGGGGAAATGAGGTAATTGGTTAGCTTAAATTGCAGTATCTTAGGCGAGCTAATTGACCTGGCTAGCTATAGCGGAATTAACAGTGCTAGCTTTGTGTTTGGTCATATAGCTTCGTAAAAGTTCGGTTAACAAGTCACTTGTGTGTTTAGTTGTATGACTTCGTAAAAGTTCGGTTAACAAGTCAATTGAGCATTAAGCCACCTGACTATAATGGGTCTATTCATATCAGCATGCTAACGTTAGACTTATTAGCAGCGAGGCTAGCTAGCTACTATGTGTTCCAATGGGTTGTTGGTCAAAGCGTTAGCTTCAGTTAAGACCTACGTGTACCACATGAACAACTAAACGAGTCAATGTAGACATATAAAAAGTTGTGTAGATAGCTTTATTCACATAAGCCGTATAACTTCACAAAAATAATAATAATTTAAAGAAAACCGATCGTTTGCATGTCAGGCGATCAACACAACTTCTCAACTAAAAAGTAAAGGTCCTTGTCCATTTCTGTTGTTATCCAACCAGAGACCGGATTAAAGTGACGACATCCGGTTTTAATACACATTCCTTAGCCATACGTTTTCCCTACCGACAGCAAGCACACAGACAGAAAAACACACGGATCAAATGAATCCAAAACAAGACTATAATGCTTGTGAGTCAAGTTTATTCACACACATATTCAAGCTACTTTGCATAAAAAAATATATGTATATTTTGCAGCGAAGTACGAATGTATTGAGCTTTCTGCACAACAGCGTCCTGGACCTGCCCCTAAGAAACGCCACTGTTAAAGCCTAACAGTTAATGTATTTGCAGGTCAAGACAAACATCCGCAATAGGCTGCAAGGAGACCATCTTGCAGCCTGCATGCAGATCTCGATAAATGGCCCAGACCTTTCTGACTTCCCATATCAAGTACCCCCCCCCCCCCCCCCCCCCCGTTACTGTTGTTGATGTTGATAACCCGTTGTGTGATACGGTGTGTTAGGGCAAGGATAGACTCAACGGTAAAGAAAATGTTTGGCCAGTTTATCAAGCTGCCTCATGAGGAGGAAATTGAAGATTGGCAACCTCCTGGAATATATGATGATGATTATGTGTGAACTAAATGTCTGATGTAAGATTAGAGTAAAACCCCTTGGCTTGCTAATATGTATCTGGATGCCTCTGTCCTCAAAAACAGCAGATGCTTTCCAAACAACAAGACACAATGAAGTTATAGTTTAAAACCTAAAGGTATTTCTGTACTGGATGAAAACCGCCTGTTGCAGTGTAAAAATGTATCAACTAGTGATAAGTAGGGTTGGGTACCGAGAACCGGTACCAATATGGAACCGGTTCCAATACAACCGGTACCTACCCGGACCGAAATGCAACGCAGATTTCGGTGCTTCATTTCGGTGCCTGAGCCAATTGAAAACGGTTGCTAGGCAGATTCCGCGGGGCACATGTAAAACTGCCCCAGCTCCCAATGTAAACTTTGTCCTGTGTCGCTCACGCTCATTGGTGTTTTCATAGCAACAGTCTTATGACAGTGAAGAGCATGCAGCATTTCACAGAGAAAGCACAAACAGAACTAGCCATCAACCTTTTAACAGAGAAAATACCGAAAGGTAAACGGTCAAAAGTGTGGCTGTATTTCGCACCAAAATATTCAAACATCGCGACGTGCAGCAAATGCAACAAAACAATTGCGTGAAAAGAGTGGAGAGAAGGCAAAGAGTCAACAGCAGATCAGCAACCGAAGACTGAAAAATAAACGGAGATGACAGCTATACTTAACCTACGGTAGTCTCTTAAAGGGGCAGTACACATTTTCTCGTACTCAGTGTGTTCAAGTAACAAGATTAACTATAAACAAGATAGAAAAGATAGGTATAAACAAATCATAAAATGGTGAAATTTCATGAAATAAATGCAAACAAAATAATACATTTTTGACTCCAAAGGCAAATATGCTCATATTTTTGCAAAAGAAGTTTGAAGCAGTTTTTTGTATTTATTTATATTTATTTAAGTATACTATAAACTGTTGTTTACAGTTAATATAATGTTCATAGTTTGAAGTTAAAAAGTTTGAAGCCAAGTGTTTTGTATGTATTTATATTTATAATATACTTTAAACAGTTAATATATTGTTCAATTTGAAGAAAAAAAATTGAATTGAACAAAAGAATTGCTGAAGTATTGAAGCTGTAGTGTGTGTACAGAGTGTGTGTGTGTGTTTTGTATTTATTTAAGTATAGTCTAAACTTTTGTTAACAGTTCATATATTATTTAAGTTTTAAGTTAAAAGGTGTTTTGTATTTATTTATATATATAATCTACTTTAAACATATTAAACATATATTTGGCAATAAAGCCTTTCTTAAATGTCATCAATCGTAAACATTTTTTTATTTTTTATAAAAGTATCGGTTCCGGCACCGTTTAGGCACCGGTATCGTTTTAAAAGTATCGGTTATGTACCGGTATCGGATAAAAACCAAACGATACCCATCCCTAGTGATAAGTGGGGAAATGTATTAGAAATGAATTGCATGTGTCATTGTGTAAAGCACGTCATGTGAATCATTGAGGAGAACTGGGGTGATTTTTTGTTTTCTTTTTCCTTGAGAATATGTGCTGGAACACTGCCTGTGAGAAAATTCATCTGATTCTCACAGACTGATTCTGATCCTTCTGCAGAAGACTAATAAACATTATACTTATCTCTTATTATAAGACTGATCTCATTAGACTGGTAATTATCGGATTTCCATCACAGCACTAAATACCTCCAGAATGTTACGCGACTATGGAGAAATATGCAGATCACCATAAAATCTCACTGATTGACCTAAAATTAGAAAGAGATATCCTTCTGGTGTTTTTATGGCTTCATATTATTTCTAAGTACATATTGTTGTAATCTATAACATTTTTAATAAAAAAACAATTTCTGTTATCAAGAATAGTAACAATGTGATGAAAAAAGTTGATATGTCTTATATATTTTATACAATTAAAACAGCCTGGGGTCAAATTGACCCCAAAGAACACCTATGCGTACAGCATGTGTACAGGACATTGAAAACATATCATCATGTAATTTTGTATTTACCCAGTTGTCCCCATTAAATTTAGCCTGGATGCCAGACGAACTTAGCCACGCCCACACATTTTTTGGTCGGGAAGTTCGGTCTGGTGTCGCTCCGTTGGGGAGAAATTATCTCCTCACAAAAATCTGTGAGGAGATAGATAGACCAATCAAATTGTCAGGGCGGGCTTTATACGATGATGGACAGATGATCAACCCTAACGTAATCAACCACGTCACCAAAGAGCTTTTGGGGTGAATTCGTTTTCAACAAACATGGCTGCCGTTGGAGAGCTGAAATGTGGAAATTCGAGTCTGTTTTAGAAGACATTGACAGCACATTCATTTTGAAAGAGGAACAGAGAAACGCGATCAAGGCATTTGTCGATCGAAAAGATGTTTTTGCCGTCCTTCCTACGGGATCCGGTAAAAGTTTAATGTATCAGCTGGCCCCATGGTCTACGTTATGGTCATACTACGTTGCTCTGATTGGTTCTAGATATATCCAATTGAGCGAAGAGCTCGTTCGGTTGAAACACGCCCCATAATCACAGTCCAACGGAGCGGTATCAGACTCATATTCTGATTAGAATTATGAGTATGACATCGTCAGGCTACATTAAATTAGGAAAAGTCATTAAATATGAAGCAAAAAAATAATATGTCAATCATTTATTTAGAGACGTTAAACTGACCTCAAATGTCAAATTGACCCCAAACATAATAGGAGGATTAACAGTCCACCTTCAAACACTTGCCAAAAATGCCAGTATGGCTGGGCAGAACCCCAAAAGTATTGATATTTTCAATGTTTTTATACAACACAAGAATTTAGCATATCATACCATGTCACATAGTTTCCACAAGTGTCTAAATTTAGCACCAGTGTATACAAATTAGTAAGTTAATGTATTATTTTTATGTAGTTCAGTAATGTGTAGTTCAACATTTTCCTTTAATTATTGACTTTCAGAAGATGATTAACTAATACGTTTTAGGTACTCCACCTTTGTATTGCCATCTACCACACCCAGGATGTACATGTCATAACATGATACGGCATGATCTACTCAACATATTACTTTACAGCACTCCCAACATGCTTTATGTAGAATATACTGTATACTATTATATCCAAACTGGTCCTAAAACTACATTACTAAAGCCAGAGATGATCACCTATACCAAAGGTGTTTCCACTTACTTTTTATTTTTCCTTCCTTCTCTGACAGGATCACTCATTTTTCAGCAGCTAATTGATTGGACCCTGCAACTGAAATTAATACATTTATACATAGGTGTACAATAGACCGACAAATGCAAATTTTCGTTAAACCTCCGCTACAGTGAATATAGTGAACACAGATGACATCGTATAGCCTACAACATACCATATCAGCAATCCCTGGACTTCAGCGCGTTCCTCGCAAACAAATGTGATTTCACATCCTTGGCGACCTGGATTTATGTCATTGATTTTGGCCCCGCCTAGACGGGCAGTCATCATCGGCAAGGTGTTTCCATTTACTCAGAAAACATGCTGCATCAAAGGAAGCAAAACTCAGTTCTGCGTTCACTCCTCTGAATGAATATTAAACTTCATAAACCTCATGTTCTCACCATCTCTGCTAAGCCTGTGTTCCATGACACCGGGTCCAAACTAAAACTGTACCCACTACATAGTTTATGAGTAACTTTCAGTTGAATGACCAGTCCAGACAGGAGGCTGCTACACTTGTGATCAGGTGGGAACAGACGGCTTACAAGCTGTGTGCCTGGACTGGAGTTGTTCTGCTGTTGGTGTTTGCAAGGTGAGGCTGTTGGGTGTTAGCTGGCTACTTTTGGACAAACACTCCATAATGCCTATAAGTATTGTCATATTATTTGTGTACTCAACATTTACAGGTATATTTGTTTATGTTGCTTGCAAAAGCAAAGTGACACTGAAAAATATCTCACAATGTCTCTAGTATTACAACAGTGTTTTAAGTCTACCAGTCCATTCGTCTTCTAACACCATATCACAACTCAGGACTAAACACCGTCAGTTTAATTAACAACATCAGTTATTTGGAACAGCAGTAGCAGCAGAAGGATGAAAATTCCTTGACCAGGTCAGGTCATTTACAGTGGAATATTGTCTTCCTGAATATTGTCCGTCCCCCCCCCCCCCCCCCCCCCCATTCCTTCTAGTCCATCGGTCCCCAAACTGGCTACTCAAAGTGGTTCAATACGCGGGGAGAACTGAGCTATAAATAGACATGAAATCTTAAAGTCTGAATAGCCAAGTCGCATTGCCAAAAATACTCATTTATACCCATATTCAGCGAAATAATCACACTGCCAAAAATAGCTACAGATAGGTTAGTGACCGTTAGTCAAACATAGGCACAACGGTTAGCTCCCTCGTCAGAATTTCACTTGCTGATGCCCTGTGTAGGGAAGCCGGAGCTCTTTCCGATTGCTGCACGAACATCCACAAGTGGTTGAAAAGAGATAATCCCCCGTCCAGAGAGACACCATCTGTTTCTACCAGTAGGCCTACAATCGACGATTCAATGTACAGGATAAAATTGAGGCTATGATAAAGTCGAAGCTCTGGCTAGACTGAATGAACAACAACAAAACAGAGGTATTTCCGTCGTTGCATGATTTTTTGTGTGCATATCACCTCGGTGTGACAGACAGTGTCAAAAGCGACATTACAATGCACCTCAGTGAGCTGGCTGCACAACTGCGCAGGTACGCTACTTCCCCGAAACTGACGAGTCGGACAGTTGGATTCGTTATCCCTTTTCTGCTGTGCCTGCTTCCTTACCGGCATCTGACTAGGAGAGCCTCATTGAAGTCGCAACAAGTGGATAGATTAAAATTGAATTCTATCAGAAGCCTCTGCCATATTTCTGGACTGTGCCTACCCTGTAGCCTACTGGCCAAACGCGCTGTCAAGACTTTGATGCCCTTTGCCACCACATATTTATGTGAGAGTAGCCTAAGTTCTCAGCTCTGACGAGCATGAAAACTAAATACAGGCATAGACTGTGTGTAGGAGACGATTTAAGATTAAGACTTTCTCCAATTCGGCCAGACATTGCAAAATGATGTGCATCCTGTCAAGCACACCCGGCTCATTAACCTGTGGTGATTATTTCTGGCTGAACTCCGCTCTGGCCACGCCCCCCTTTTCAAATTCAACGCACACACTTCTGCACACTGTTAAGTTATGTTCTTAGTTAAACATTGCTAGTTTGTGTTCTTCCGGCGTTTGACGCTGAGTACCTTGGTTTTCATCTGTTTTGCCTTGTTTGAGTTAAATAGTTCTTCCCGTTAAACCCCTGAGTGAGTTAGTTCGACCTCCTTGTTTGTTTCTCATTTCCCTTTACCTGGTTGTATTGCTAATACAACTCTGTTTGATCTAAACTTCCATCCGAGTCCTGAAATCCCTGACAATTTCACAGTTTCAAGTGTTATAGGCTGTAGGCCTATATGTGCGCCGGGGGAGGAGGTGGGGCAGCGGTTACAAACATGAAAAAAAAACGGGGGGGTACGTAGATGGAGATTGAATGCCTGAAGGGGTACGGGACTGTAAAAAGTTTGGGAACCACTGATCTATTGCATCCCAGGGCTCACAGTTGGGCTGATGGTTCAGGACAGGGGAGTGGAGCAGCGCTCTTCTCCAGCTGGGTGGAAATGAAAACTCAAGGAAAACCTGTAAAATCTTGGCACCAAAATCTCAGCAACCTGTATGAAGATGTGTATTCTACGGAACGCCTAAAGTCCCGCAAGGTGATATTTTCTATCTTGTGCGCATTACAGAATTATCTTGTGCGTTCAAGTTATTATCGTGTGGGAACAAGTTGTTATCTTGTGCGAATTACACAATTATCTTGTGCCCTCAAGTTATTATCTTGTGCACATAACACAATTATCTTGTGCCCTCAAGTTATTTTCTTGTGCGGACAAGTTCGTTATAATTTGTGGGAACAAGGTAAGCATCTTAAATAAGTAACTTGTTTCCACAAGATAATAAGTTGTGCACACAAGATTAAATAAATATGATCTTACGTGATTTTAAGGGCTCCTGTTTGGCTGGACAAATGTGGGACAGGATGAGATCGATCATGTTCTTCACAATGTCTGGGGGAGGGTGCACAAGGTGGGGCTGGGTGGGGTGCGCCAGAGTCATGTCCAGCAGCACCACCCCCCGCAGGCTGCGGAACATGGCCCTCAGTACAGAGTCCAGCTGCACGGAGAACCAGTCGCTGTTGTACAGACTGTAGTCCGGGTCCAGCTTCTGCAGGTTGGCCGTGCGCACCACCACCAGCGTGCCTGGCGCCCGGTCCAGAAGGCGGGCTAAGGCGCGGCGGATATGGCGCAGTCGCCGCAGGTACACCTCTACGGGGAATGTACTGAAGTGCGACCAGATGCTCAGAGTGGCAGCGGTACTTCAGCAGGATGTTGTGGACGCTGTCTACAGCCATGAAGGGCCCCATGTTCTTTGGGCTGTGGAGGTTTATCTCCTTCAGTTCTGTAGATAAAGAAGATGGACAAAAGCAGAGAGAGAAAAAGATAGAGAGATTACATGGAGAAGGAACATAAGTGAGTCAAAAATCACTTTTGACAAGTATGTTAGACAAGTTAGGCAAAGTGAACGTGTGCATGCAATTTAAAAATGCATTGCTGAATTTGAAAATATGATGATAGGAAAAACACATTTCAGCATTATGCAGATCAGTGCTGACCTGGAACAAAGGTGTTGAGGTACTCAAACCACTGTCGAACCGTAGAGTCTCCATACATGTAAAACTATTTTCCGTGAAAATAAGCCGTTGTGGCTGCGTATGGATCTTCCACACGCTACTGAGGTCCCTGACAGTGTAAAATTTATCAAGTGTAAAAATGGCCAATATGTGTTGTTTTTTCCTTATTACTGTGAGAGAGTGCAATCATCCAATCCACCAAGCAACTCAAAACAAGAGTGAATACCAACAGAAGAATATTTGGGATTTTGGCACATTTTTTTGGGCCGCTACCCACACGGTTAGCTGTGTTGCTCATTTCACGAATGCACGATCCTTACAGGTTGTACCTCGTTGTAAAGGTGACTAATCAGGCTTTCCAACGATATCAAATACAATACCAATTAGTATTATTAAAGGGGAGAAATAATCGACCGAAATAACGTTTCCGAACTTTTTTTGAGGAGTTTATATATACAGTATATATATATATACTTCAACATTGAAAACCTAACAAAAAACATCTTCAGGTTATTGTATATTATAACTACCATTGCCCTGGACCTGTTCAATCATAATCCAGTTCAATATTTTAGTCCGAGATCTGACCCAATGGGGTGAAGCAGAGAGAGTGAGAAAGGCTCACTCACCAACCCCACCACACACCCTCCCTTCCTGTATCCCACTCCTTTGTCCTTTTCCAACGAAGCCTGTGTTCGGTCACTCCTAATTCAACTAAATTGTTACCTTGTTCCTTTTAATAAAGATTGCTCTTTCTCTTACCTTTCACTGCGGGCAAAATAGTTATGTTGTCCATCCCGAGGGCTTGGACCGGAGCTTTGATGGTAGAGCTGTGACAAAAGATGAGAGAAAATCATCTTATCTTTTCCCCCAGTTCCCTGTCCCACAGTGGTGAATAGACTGCGCATTGGTTAGCCAAAGGTGACACTGGCAAATAAAAGTCACTCAGTATTTATCTTTGTTCCTCAGAACTGTCCACTAGATGCACTTATCTACTATTGGCACTAATAGCCAAAGTACAGAAGGTTGATGTCCTTAGTAAAATAAGACTATATCGAGTTTCACATTAATTCATCACATATTAATGTACTCAAAATCAGCTGATGGCTGGATTGTTATATGGATTGTTCCATCACCCAGTTTTACTGCCATAATTTGAACATGTCGGATGATGATTAGACAGTGCTTTTATTTCTGCTTCACAATATTAACAAGCGCATTAGTCAGTGACCTACTGTGACAATTAATTTGTGGCAGACAGAATAATATTTCTAGTTTGGTTCATACACTGAAACCAAATGTCTGATTAAGACTCAGCTCAGAATAAAGAGTGGAGGATGGTGGTTCCCACATATACCCATACCTCAAGAACAGCAATGACTCTGTGGTGGTGAGCAGGTGCTTCTTGTAGTCCCCTTTGGCATGGTTGATGCGCCTGTCACAGTCCAGCATCCTGGGTTTGTAGCAGTACCAGGGCTCACCTGTGTGTGGATCTGTGTAGTTGCACAGTGCCGGCTGACGGGGTCCGGTGGGCAGGCACAGGTTGCAGACGGTGGTCTCGGACAGGAAGCCGGAGCGGAAGAGGCTCTTGAAGAAAACGCGGTCCGGCCGCTCCTCCCTCAAGCGCCGCAGCACGGACACCGCCTCGCTTGAGTGCACCAGCGTCACCTCCACCTGCGCGGCCCCCGCCCACAGCAGCGGGAGCTCCACCGCGTACAGGCCATCCTGCCGGTCCACGACCCAGCCCGATGCACCGGCGCCAATCTCTGGGGAATGGATCCGGGCCAGCAGGAAGTCTCCGCCATACCTCTTGGGTACCTCTTGACCAGCACTTCCAGCTTGCCGCCCACCCGCCACGTGGCTCGGCCCGAGATGTTGGTGGGCGGCTGGATCACGAAATAACTGCGAGCCGGGTCGCTGCTCTGGCGGACCGGCACCCCCAGCGCGGGGGGCTCAGGCCAGGAAATGGACTCCAGGAGGTAGCGCTCCTCATGGGCCTCCTATCGGGACACCTCCTGGCCCAGGTTGGGACAGTAGCTGTGATTCTGGTCCAGAGCCAGGAAGGGTCCAGAGGGCTTGAAGACGGAACTGATGCTGCTCTGGAGCTGGTAGAGAGAGGACACTGACTGGCAGTTCCATCTCTGTGAGAGAGGATGAGGGTGGAGGAGGAGAGAGAGGGAAGAGAGGGAAGAGGGAGAGGTGGGCGAAGATGGAGAGAATGGAGTGAATAAGAGAGGGAGAGAAAGGGAAAAGACAGTTAGGGAGATAGAGAGAAGGGGGGGTGAGGAAAGAAAGAGAGAGAGGTAGAGGGGAGCGCGACACTGACTTAGATAGGGAGGGAGGAGAGAAAGGGAAAAGACAGGGAAGGGGACAGAGAGAGAGCGACAGTGGGGTGGGGAGTGAGAGAAGAAAGTGAGCAAGAGGAAGAGATCAGTACATAAGATTGGCATACAACAGCAACAATCTATAATCCACAAACATTTTGTGAGTACTGTACTGTTGTGTGAGCCCTCTTTAAGTGATGTGGCACCACATAACAAAAGTAACAAGTTCAGTAACAGTAACATTACTTCTCTACTTCCTCCCTCTTTCTGCCTGTCTAATAACATGAAAGCAGGGTCTTTCCTGACCTCCAGAGTGTGAATGTTCTGCAGGAGGAAGATGACTCCTGACAGCGCAAGGACGAGGAAGATGAGGGCATATTTGGACAGGTTTCCGTCCATCTTGTGCGGTTAAATCAGTTTATTATAGGCTACCGCTGTTCAGAAAGTTCCAAAAAGTTCCGTTAATTCGAATGGGCGTGTTTTCAGGGTCGCTTCTTGTTTTTCTCGCAGTGTTTGCCCTTTCTGCTTACACTACCCATCCACCGCTGAAGTGTCCTCTTTTTCACAAACTCAACTATGGTCACAATATATATCATAAACAAATTACTAACCTCGACCGTTCGGTCATGCCGGGAAATATCAGACTGAGGCTTTGGCGTATCAACTTATCGCGAAGTTGATACGCCAAAGCCACAGTTTGATATTTCCCGACATGACCAAACGGTCAAGGTTAGTACGTTGTTTATTAATTAATGACCACTGTCATTGGCAACGGGTTTTCGGCTTCTAATTCACATCTTTCATATCATTCTGCAAATAGTCCGGTCATTTAACGTAACGGAAAGTCGTTGTAAGTCAGCAAGTAATGGGTTAATGCGCAACACCTGAAACTTTAAAGTTCTATTTGCGCGAAGAACAATTTTTTTCTTAGTGAAAGTCACGAAATGGCAACAAAATCATTAAAAATAGGTATTTTGGAGGAATGTTTTCTATTGTTTTGGCAAGTAAACGGTATAATAAGCGGGATAATAAATCGCTTCAGGACCAAACAACACCCCTCTGCTGTATTTCCAGTTGGGAATTCATATTCATTCATAAAACATTCTTGTTTAGTGGAATGCATTTGGAAGGCTTTACACATATTTCTTCAGCTCCCTTAGCCTCAGAAGGACTTTCCTTGTTAAGTTGACATTGATCTGTTCTGCATCGGAACTTCTCTTATACATCTTTACAGATAAGCGCACGAAAATATACAAATTCTTCATGATGTATAATAGTTCACTTTATTTGAATATAGTTTTACATTGTTCTTCCAGGGTTCATGCTAATCGCACGGAGCGGGTAAGTAAAAATAAGCAGTCTGTTAATGACCCTCATTGTGTTACCACAATGGCTTATCTCTATGACGTGAAAAACATGGCACAGTGGCAGAGTATACAGTAAGCTACATTTCTAAGTAGCCAAATGGTTACATAATAAAAACATCAGTGGTTTGTTGGTCGTACAAGCAAACACCGTACAGAAGGAATTGCGCAGATTACATTGGTAGAGCCTAATCCTTTGTGGTATGTGCTATGTTCAGAACGCCAACATGGGCCTGTATTCTGCATAATGCTTCATGTCTTTTCCTGACTAACACTATAAAACCAAGTTCTGTGCAAAATACCTAGGACTGCGTTCACTCCTCTGAATGAAGATTAAAGTTCATAAACCTCATGTTCTCACCACCTCTGATAAGCCTGTGTTCCATGACATCGGGTCCCAACTGAAACTGTACCCACTAGCTACATAGTTTATGAGTAACTTTGTTCATAGTAGTAATCTTGTAGGAACCCTCCCCGTTCAGTTCCTGCTTTGAGAAAGAGTTGTGCTCATTGTTGTCTTGTGTGCTGTGTGACATTCAGTTGAATGACCAGTCCAGACAGGAGGCTGCTACACGTGATCAGGTGAGACCAGACGGCTTACAAGCTGTGTGCCTGGAGTGGTCCTGCTGTTGGTGTTTACAAGGTGTGGCTGTTGGGTGTTAGCTTGCTAGTTTTGGACAAACACTCCATAATGCCTATAAGTATTGTCATATTATTTGTGTACTCAACATTTACAGGTGTATTCGTTTGCCTTGCTTGCAAAAGCAAAGTGACACTGAAAAATATCTCACAATGTCTCTAGAATTGCAACACTGTTTTAAGTCTACCAGTCCATTCGTCTTCTAACACCATATGACAACTCAGGACTAAACACTGTCAGTTTAATTAACAACATCAGTTATTTGGAAGAGCATTAGCAGCAGAAGGATGAAAATTCCCCGACCAGGTCAGGTCATTTACCGTGGAATATTGTTTTCCTGCTTTGTTTTGTGACACTGTTGCAATCAAACATTGCTCTGCGCGATGACTCTGCGTACCGCGGACACACTGCAGCGGATTGTTCAACTGACTGTAAATTAATCTGTGAATAGGTGGGAACCATTTGGAGTTATTGGAGTTCTCAACCCATCTTCACAGAGGGTTAATGTCATCTATTGCATCCCAGGGCTCACAGTTGGGCTGATGATTCAGGACAGGGGAGTGGAGCAGCGCTCTCGGCAAAATCTCAGCAACCTGTATCAAGATGTGTATTCTACGGAGCGCCTAAAGTCCTGCAAGGTGATATTTTTTATCTTGTGCGTATTACAGAATTATCTTGTGCGGACAAGATAATTATAATTTGTGGGAACAAGGTAAGCATCTTGATAAGTAACTTGTTTCCGCAAGATTTAAAAAACTATGACCTTTTATGATTTTAAGGGCTCTGTAGTATTCTCATGCCAAAATGTCACTACTTCAACTCCTTACTCTACGTCTGTCCTCTACCCCCCAGCCCTCCCTATACTGGCTAGCTCTTCTTCTTCTCCTGTTTGGCTGGACAAATGTGGGACAGGATGAGATCGATCATGTTCTTCACAATGTCTGGGGGAGGGTGCAGAAGGTGGGGATGGGTGGGGTGCGCCAGAGTCATGTCCCACGCGTCCAGCAGCACCACCCCCCGCAGGCTGCGGAACATGGCCCTCAGTACAGAGTCCAGCTGCACGGAGAACCAGTCGCTGTTGTACAGGCTGACCTCTGGGTCCAGCTTCTGCGGATTAGCCGTGCGCACCACCACCAGCGTGCCTGGCGCCCGGTCCAGAAGGCGGGCTAAGGCGCGGCGGATATGGCGCAGTCGCCGCAGGTACACCTCTACGGGGAATGTGCTGAAGTGCGACCAGATGCTCAGAGCCACAATGGTGTCATGGCCGCCTGGCAGGCCGTCAAGCTCGTTAGCTACGTAGCGTAGCTCGCTGGAGGAGACTGTGGAGAAGCGGATGGGCGGGCCGTGGCAGCGGTACTTCAGCAGGATGTTATGGACGCTGTCTACAGCCATAAAGGGCCCCACGTTCTTTGGGCTGTGGAGGTTGAACTCCTTCAGTTCTGTAAGTTTAGGGACAGAGAGAGAGACCAAAAAGATGGACAAAGGCAGAGAGAGAAAGACAGATAGAGAGAGATTACATGGAGAAGGAACAAAAGTGACAAGTTAGGCAAAGTGAACGTGTGCATGCAATATAAAAATGCATTGCTGAATTTGAAAATATGATGATAGGAAAAACACATTTCAGCATTATGCAGATCAGTGCTGACCTGGAACAAAGGCGTTGAGGTACTCAAACCACTGTCGAACAGTAGAGTCTCCATACATGTAAAACAGTTTCCCTTGAAGACACTGGGTAATGGCGGAGGAGTCATTGAACTGTTGTATTGGGATTCCAGCTAAAGGTCTCCAAGAACCCTGGTAGTAATACCCAGACGGCAGGAACTTTGCCCGGTCTCTGCGAACCAAAGACAGCTCTGCGGAGGAGAAGTAGAATTAGAACTCTGCTGCATGCATACACATGTGTGGACACACACGCACGCACACACACACGTACATTTATATTAAATATACACCAAAGTCACAGATTACTACACTTTGATTACCATTATTAAAACACACACACACACACACACACACACACATCAACATGGAAAACAGCTTCAGGTTATTGTATATTGTATATTATAACTACTATTGCCCTGGACCTGTTCAATCATTATCTAGTTCAATATTTTAGTCCGAGATCTGACCTTGACATTTGCCCAGGGGTGAAGCAGAGAGAGTGAGAAAGGCTCACTCACCAACTCCACCCCCAATCCCCCTTCCTGTATCCCACTCCTTTGTCCTTTTCCAACGAAGCCTGTGTTTGGTCACTCCTAATTCAACTAAATTGTAACTTTGTTCCTTTTAATACTAGATTGCTCTCTCTTACCTTTCACTGCGGGCAAAATAGTTATGTTGTCCATCCCGAGGGCTTGGACCGGCGCTTTGATGGTAGAGCTGTGACAAAAGATGAGAGAAAATCATCTTATCTTAACCCCCAGTTCCCAGTCCCACAGTGGCAAGTTAATAAAATGTGTGACAAACATTTTAATAGACTGGGCATTGGGTAGCCAAAGGTGACACTGGCAAATAAATGCTACTCAGTATTTATCTTTGTTCCTCAGAACTGTCCATTAGATGCACTTATCTAATGCACTATTGGAAGGTTGATGTCCTTAGTAAAATAAGACTATATCGAGTTTCACATTAATTCAATCACCTATTAATGTTCCCAAAATCAGTTGATGGCTGGATTGTTATATGGATTGTTCCATCACCCAGTTTTACTGCTATAATTTGAACATGTCGGATGATGATTAGACAGTGCTTTTATTTCTGCTTCACAATATGAACAAGCGCATTAGTCAGTGACCTACTGTAACAATTAATTTGTGGCAGACAGAATAATATTTCTAGTTTGGTTCATACACTGAAACCAAATGTCTGATTAAGACTCAGCTCAGAATAAAGAGTGGATGATGGAGGTATCCACATATACCCATACCTCAAGAACAGCATTGACTCTGTGGTGGTGAGCAGGTGCTTCTTGTAGCCCCCTTTGGCATGGTTGATGCGCGTGTCGCAGTCCAGCATCCTAGGTTTGTAGCAGTACCAGGGCTCACCTGTGTGTGGATCTGTGTAGTTGCACAGCGCTGGCTGACGGGGTCCGGTGGGCAGGCACAGGTTGCAGATGGTGGTTTCGGACAGGAAGCCGGAACGGAAGAGGCTCTTGAAGAAGACACGATCCGGCCGCTCTTCCCTCAAGCGCCGTAGCATGGCCACCGCCTCGCTTGAGTGCACCAGCGTCACCTCCACCTGCGCGGCCCCCGCCCACAGCAGTGGGAGCTCCACTGCGTACAGGCCATCCTGCCGGTCCACGACCCAGCCCGATGCACCGGCGCCAATCTCTGGGGAACGGATCCGGGCCAGCAGGAAGTCCCCGCCATACCTCTTGGGCTGGCCCAGGAAGTTCTGCATGTGGACCAGCACTTCCAGCTTGCCGCCCACCCGCCACGTGGCTCGGCCCGAGATGTCGGTGGGCGGCTGTATCACAAAATAACTGTGAGCCGGGTCGCTGCTCTGGCGGACCGGCACCCCCAGCGCGGGGGGCTCAGGCCAGGAAATGGACTCCAGGAGGTAGCGCTCCTCATGGGCCTCCTCTCCGGACGCCTCCTGGCCCAGGTTGGGACAGTAGCTGTGATTCTGGTCCAGAGGCAGGAAGGGTCCAGAGGGCTTGAAGACGGAACTGATGCTGCTCTGGAGCTGGTAGAGAGAGGACACCGACTGGCAGTTCCATCTCTGTGAGAGGGGATGAGGGTGAAGAAGGAGAGAGAGGGAAGAGAGGGAAGAGGGAGAGGTGGGCGAAGATGGAGAGAATGGAGTGAATAAGAGAGGAAGAGGGGGAGAGGAAGGGAAGAGACAGGGAGGGAGAGAGAGAAGGGTGGGGTGAGGAAAGAAAGAGAGATGGAAGAGGGAGAAGGGGAGCGAGACAGTGACTTAGATAGGGAGGGAGGAGAGAAGGAAAAGACAGGGAAGAAGACGAGAGAAGAAAGCGAGGAAGAGATCAGTGCAGGAGATTAGCATGTGATGTGTATGATGTCATTCTGTAACCTCTAGCTTCCCTCTCCTTCCCCTTCTCCCAGTGTCTGGATCCAGCACCCACCACCATTTTCACCTCTTTGATAAATTATGATTGAGTTTTCACCTACCCTTATTATACACAATCCAAACAATCTATAATTCACACACATTTTGTGAGTACTTTTCTGTTGTGTGAGCCCTCTTCAAGTGATGTGGCACCACATAACAAAAGTAACAAGTTCAGTTTTATGAGTAACAGTAACATTACTTCTCTACTTCCTCAGTCTTTCTGCCTGTCTAATAACATGAAAGCAGGGTCTTTTCTGACCTCCAGAGTGTGAATGTTCCGCAAGAGGAAGAGGACTCCTGACAGTGCAAGGACGAGGAAGATGGGGGCATATTTGGACAGGTTTCCCCCCATGGCTGTGTCCATACTCTGCCATCCTCCCTCGCGACATCACATCCTGTTCTAATGATGCAGACTCCAGGACATGGTGAAGCCTCCCACACTTCTGTCAACAGCAGGAGTCTGTTGTCATGGTCTGGAAAAAATCATAACACATATAAAGCATCACTAACATTTAAATGTGATAATTTGGTACCCTGCTTCATCCAAAATGTGTCTTCCATATATATACTTTATTTGTAGTGCGTGTGCTCCATCAGTTCTGAACCCATGTCATAGGCGTTGTTAACATACTGCTCTATGAGATGAGCTATTTTAACATTAAATTAAGCTGAATGAAGCCAGCATGTTCATGCAGCTTTGTCATTAAAAGCCTTTTGTGAAACAGCATTTCCCTCACATTGTTCACTGTAAAATTAAAATTAAATAAAAAAAGATAGCATTGGGCATCAACCTAGCCTTAAGCACTGGTGTACTACTTGGCAGTGGGGCAATTTCACACTCAGCCAAGCTTAATTTAGAACAATTTCCAACCACAACCGAATGATTACAAATTGTACAAGCCAGTTTTACAAGTCTCCGACTCAGGTGTAACGTTAGAAGTGTAGCAGTGTATTCAGGATATAGATAAAATACCAAATAACTAAAAGGTCAAGGTGTTTTATAACGGATCGAAGACACGTAGACTCCCCAGGCAAATCCTGTAACAATTGCAAACCAAGCAGAAACTAAAATTAGAGCCGACCTCTGATGAGGTATACATAACAGATAACATCAACCGCTTGCCCATATAGAGCATTGCCAGTCGGGGTGCAATGCACCTTTACTCTGCCGTCTAACTCGTCACGTTGGCGATAGGGATGTGTCTGTGGCTGGTCAATGTAATGCCCTCTTCGCAAACGAGCCAAATTCAGTCTGTCGTTTCAGTTATAATGCGAGCTATACACAAGGGATCCGTCGTGTTGAATCTACAGTACGAACTCTGCAAGGATTCGCGATTATCAAATTACTATTCTGCGTGCACATCATTTCTGTTACCAATCTCTCGCAGTCCAACAGCTACACGTAGGGTAAAATATTCCAAAATCGTTTGAGTTTAATTGTCTGCTACGAAGAAAGATAGCCTACCTTGCAAAGAGGTGTTCTGGTAAACGTAGACGTCTGTACTGATTTCTGTAGCTCCCCACCCGGAGGACGGTATAAAGACGATTGGAGGACCGAGTTCAGATAAGTCGCCTTTGTCTCTCCATGTTAGAAAGAAGCCCAGCTGAGCTGCCCGAGTCGCACTATGCACTGCACACATGCAGCCGATTAACGCACAACCGCAGCTAGTGACGTCACACAAGATCCCTCCCCTTTTTACTTTTACATTCCAGGGCCATCATGTCATGATGGACATAAATAAATATACTATATACTATATATAAGTAAATTGCTCAGTAAGTAACGCAATAAATGCATTCGTTACACGAATCACCAGAATGACTGTTTAATTTTCCTGTCCCTCGAGTGGAGTGGACATAGAAACTGGGTACTGCTCTAGCACAAGGTGGACAGTGACGTGTGACAGCTTCATGTAAGTTTCACAGTGGCTCAAAATCCCTCAAATGTAGAACAGCTATGATCCCTGTCTGGTGTGGAAGAGAATACATTTTCTCCTTGTTACTTCTTCTTTAGGTGCCGACCTTGAATATCATCGGAAGGGGCTAAATGACTGCTAGCCTGGCTGATTATGATGTGTAGAGCACAAGAGTAACTCAGTATTATTCCTACCTTAAATACTGCATGTCATGTCTTCATGGTATATTTACATGTTATTTCCTGTCAGCACATAGCATACATTACTTCAACATCCTCCTCCTCCACATAACAGCTTTCACTTCTTTACAAAAACATCAGGGAAGAAAAACACATTTATACAACAGCGACCTCCCTTGGGGCAAGGCTATTGAGGACGAAATCAGCTGTAAATCGAAAGTTTGTTGATAAACTGGGATTCTCTTTGCATCAGTGAATAAGTATCATTCAGTGTTGACATCAAAGTCACACGATCAATATGCCCATTACATATTTGCATCCTTATACAGTAGCACAGTACATTATCCTAGTAGCAACAAAAACATTCAGAAATGATCAGATAACAATTAGAGTGTTATTTTTTGTTTTTCAGAAACCATCGCAATATTTCCCCTGTACCCTAAGTATGGGCATTACACTCTGATCGTAGACTATTGAGAGATATATCACAGTATTATAGAATTACTCCGGTGCATTTAAGCACTGGTGAAAAGCTCACAAAATCTGTGTAAATCAACGTTGATGAATGTTTTAAGATAAAATAACTAATTATCTTTGGCAAACAAGACTGTTAACGGTTGTGTAACGGTTTGATTTAAAGTATTTGTCGCCCTCTAGTGGAATACATCTTGTGTATGACATCAGTGTCCCCCAAAAAACTGGAAAAAAAAATAAGCACATAAAATAAATAAGATTTGCTGGTTAAATGTTTGCTTTTGCTTTGTCATAGTGCTCAACTTTAAACTAAGACCTCCTTTAGCCCTTCTTTCTGTCTGTAATTTGACAAGGAGTTGGTACATACTGGAAGTACATCAGTTTAACTTTCTCTTCAGAGAATTCATAAGTGGTTCATCCTCTCCCCACACAGTAGTTAATGCATAACCCATTCAAGTAAGACATATGGTCCTGGTTTATGTGCTACCACCTTTAATTTATAAGTAATCATATCCGTCATTAATCAGAGACTTACGTACATACCTATTTTTAAATGGGAAATTACTTCCAGTTTTACATTTTAGCTGCAAGAGTAAGGCTTAAATAGAAAACTGATTATGAGGTTTAGAGAACAAGAGTTACTCAATATTATTGCCACCTACGGTTAAATACACATGTACTTACTGCATCGGCCATGTCTTCATGGTACAGTGTTACAATTTACATAGCTATGAAATTCCTGTGAGTACAGAAATTACAAACAAAAACTAATAATGTTCAACATCCTCTCCCTCCACATTACAGCTTTCCTCACCTTACAAACACATCAAGGGAAAAAAAACATTTATTCACTAGCGATGTACCATAGTGCACAGCTACAGAGGACGACATGAGCTGTAAATTGAACGTTTGTTGATCTTAAAGGTGGTGTCCAAGATTCTGGCAAGAGGCTGTTCATCTTTGAGCTGAACAGCCAAATCAAATGATATCCCTCCAGTCCGTGCACCTGTAGCAGCATGTTGATTGGCTGGAACAGTGTATGGCTCGGCCCAAGCCACTTTGGCTTCCATTTGCAGAGACAGGACTGTATAACACCCACGTTTTTTTAAGCACACACACCCAGAGTGGGAGCAACGATCAACGAATCACAGACTGTAGCTTTAGGAGTAATCTTGCTACTTCAGTGTGCCTCGGTCCTGCATTGTTTTGGCCTCATAATCATTGATTTGCCCTGATCTGTTTCTACAGTAGAATACAAGAAAAATATTGAAAACAAAAACACAAATAATCTAAAACTGTCTACTTCATTAAATCATTAACAGCAGATGTATAATAATAAATAAGTATGATGAAAGCTGACACTTTTTCAAATTTATTTGGAGACATTCTTTAAAATAGCATTCAGCGGCTGTCAAGCCTTGAGCTTCCGAGGAATTGTTCTAACATCACTATACCCTATTAGAAGTTCTGTAACTGATCATGGAAAACCATGAATACTCCCTTAAGTCCACGGATGACTGAGACTAAAATGTATTTGGAGACATTCCAGAAATCAGCATTCCACAACTCCCCAACTTCAAGCTTCGGATGAATCTTTGCACTATGCCATGTTAGAATGCAATGCGAACAGATCGCGGGAAACTAACACTTCCCTCAAGTACATGATATATGGTAAATTAATTTAAGAATATACAGTCATAAAACATGTCAATGTATTAAGTTACGTTTTAAAAAGTGTCAAAATGTTGTGCGTTGAGGACAATACATTTTTAACAGGTGTGTGTTGGTGAAGGAGTATGCCACTTGGCTTTTACAATTAGGATAACATGATCTCTGGTGCTAAGGTCAAAGAAAAAAAAAAAATACAGATGAGCTCTTTTGGTGTCCCCTTTCTCCAGGACGAATCTAACTTGAGGAATGGAGTGGTTGGTGGATATCTGATGCGGATGATGAGTGTTTAAAGGAGAGGTGCTGGACTCCCTTTCGATCCAAGGGAACAGACTTGTCAGGTTCTCGTCTTCAAGCTTCAACAGCTTTTGCTTTTTGTTCTTGTTTGTACCTGTGAAAAATGACAAATACATCATATAACACTGTGATCCTATTCCAGATGCATTCTTTAAGAATTAAAAAGTGTTAACATTAACTTGTCTCTGTGCATGCCTTTATCAAAAGGTGGTCAGGGCATATACACAACCACTGGGGCAGGAAATACAACATGGGAACATAGGCGGACCCTGTTGGTCATCTCATTATGCCAACTGACAAGATAACGTGTCAAAACTGACTGAAAACTGGTGGTTCTTCGACAGAGTCTTTATGGATAACCGTTTATGCTTTAATGGCAATGGGAAGGTTATGCAACACAGATACAGAGACGAAGCGGCATCATCACATGCGGCATGAGCGACCGTTGAGTGGAATGGGTACGCAGGCCTGCACTATAGACTCAAACAAAGGACCAGTTTCAGTCAAAACAAACACGTCTCCATAAGAACAATGAGTGCCTGCCACTTGAACACAACAGTGCGACTTGATAACCATGTAGGCTTGTACAGCTGTAGTAGGCACACCCTGCATCCTCAAGGTCCTAGATATTAGTGAGCATTAACAGATCAGGTCAAACTGTGCCCTACATGGAGCAATGCCATCATCATATAAAAGACAAGCATATCAAAATTGCGCATACACAAGTGTGATCTTCCATGATTAACACAGGATAACCTTATTAAAACATTAGATTAGATTAGATTAGATTCAACTTTATTGTCATTGCACAGAGTACAAGTACTGAGGCAACGAAATGCAGTTTAGCATCCAACCAGAAGTGCAAAATAGCAAAAAGTGCAGAGTATGTGCTTACATCCCTTACCACTGTAAAATTATATAAAATCCAGTGACCTTTGTGTGCCGAAGGCAGTGAAAAACCACAGTATGCTCACGGCAGTAGGTCTCAATGAACCCTGAACCCTTACTGGCTGTTTTAGTCCACCGAAACACTTGCACAAGCACCCCACTGAGATTCAAAGAAGAGTCCACTGAGAGCCATGTCCAAAAGGGACACAATCAGAATGCTCAAAGGGGCCTATTATGGCGTCACTATGGAGACAACTGTGCAATGGATGACAAAGAGGGTAACTCACTTAAATATTCTGTACAGCTGGGAGGATCCGCAACCGCCAAGAAAGAAGTTGACACAAAATAGGTTCCAGTTCTTGGGTATGATGACCAAGGAGTACCTGGACCAAACAAGTCCTAGGGGACCATTAAAGTAGGGTATGACAGATAGAATTAAGATACATAAACATATAGCAAGAAGCATACAAAACAGTTTTGTTGTACACAATGCCTGTGACATTTAACACAATTACTTTCAATGTATGTAAGTCTTAATAGTCTCTTAAGCTCAATTAAAAGCAGATCATCTGTAATAACAGGGCATAAATCTTCCCATACAACAGATGTGACATTGTGTCTAGGCAATGAGCTGAGGTAAAGCAAATCAAGACTGGCTTGCCTTGAAGGCCTCTTCAGTTAAAGACACATTTAGTGTCTGTGTTAATTTAATTCTCTCTGCTTTTTTTTTTTTCATAGCTGGCCCCAACATCAAATATCAACACCATCAATATAACATTATCTGTATCAATATGAATATCAATATAATAATATCAAAACAAACTATGTGGACACAAAAACTCTTGTGAAGAGGTCTCCTCTGCTGATGTGGTTCTGTACCTGTGGCTGTCAACACTGCAGACTGGGGTAGACTCAGTTTCTCGGCAGGTCGGGTCATATCAGCAAACCCAGCCGCAACAAGGCCCTGTGGAACACAGAGAATGTGCAGAAAGAACACAGAGAACGTGTAAGGCAGCTAATCAGAGTTACTAGAATAATTTTTACACTCTTGTCTTTATCTCAAAACCTTGTTGTTAAATGCACTGAATAGGTTTACACAAGCCTGAATTGAGTTTTAAAATGAATTAAAAAACAATTCATATGATATCAGTTAAGTTAATGATCAGCATCTGATATGGATGACCAGCTGTACATGTTTGGATTAAACAGTGAATTTACAGAGTAGATGTTGGTATGTAGTGGTGCTTTTCCTTACCCATTTGAACATTGGGGCCCAGAAGAATACCGTCTTTGGACCTATGGACAAAAGGTAAACACAAATATTCCTTCAATAAAAATGGCAACTCGCCAGCAGTGGTCGGTTAACCAATGAATGATCAGAATCTTTTAATGGCATGCATGCATGCAGTGACCATCGAAGATGTTGACACCATCTTTCTGGAACTGACTTGTTGACAAGTCACAATTCTCTCTGATGCTGGTAAGTTATCACTGCTCTTAAACTTCGAACAAGCAGTTAATGAGGAGAAACAAGCTTAACAAGTAAATCCACATGTGGAGAGTAATTAGATCACTGTGCAATAACATTCTAATGAGTTCAGCTGAGCCTTGGGCATTTCAAGACCACAGTCTCCCACAGGAAAGCACCACGAGGCACAAACTCATATCTGGAGAATTGTAAACACTTTCCCACAAACGCACAAGCTCTGAATGGTCTCATCAATGTTTAACAGAAATGCCCAGAGAGCATCAACTACCTCTTCAAACTTCTACATCATGCACATAATCCCCGTTTGAACACAGCTCCTTCCCAGATCAGGGAAAAGAATCCTGATAAAGAATGACAATGACCGTGGCAACCTTGAACACACTGTGTTTTGCTGCACTACATCCAGTTACCTAAATTCAAGTCTGACTAAAGAGGAAATGGAGAGCCACTCCTCTTACAGGTATGGAGGCTCATCAGAGTTGTCAAGTCAAATGTATTTATAAAGCATTTAAAAACAACTCACGTTGATCAAAGTGCTGTACAATAAGAGTAGGCAATCATAATAAAATATAGAATCAAATAAAAACAGAAACAAAATCGTCGCCAAGCAAGAACAAAAAATCCAGTGTTGAGAGTGAGGAGTCAAATGACAAATGACAAAACGCACATTTCCTTAAACACTGCTGTAGGCCTACATGTTGGCGGACAACTGCAGTCAATGCGGGCAAGGAGCCAGTTAATTATGAATGCCTGGCCTCAAGCCATTCAGCTGCCATGAAAACATGCCCATGGTCACCTTAGCTGGTAAAGGTGCCAGTGGCTCCAAGCAGTGGGCACACAGGTCAAACGGGGCAAAACAGCCGTCACCACTGATGAACCATGGTAGAGGAGGTCGAGTCAAACAAACTATCGACTGCGTGGTAACGTTATTCTCTCAGTGATACCGCAGAATCAAACGTCCCCAATAGCAAGTATATTTTGCTACAGAAGAGTTGCGTCGTTGTGACACTACCACAGCTGGTGGCAAGATGTGCCGCAGACCAGGGGGAGAAGCTCAGATTAACACATTTCACAAGAATCACCATCTTGCTGCCCATTGACTTTTATACACTGGTAGTTACGATGTATCGTAAGGTTGCAGTTGGAATCTCTAATTCCGTAATACAATTTGCACCGACTTACAAAGTTTTAGTAAAACACTGACGTTACTTCACATGCACATACATCACAATGCAAATAGTCGCGCTTGTCTAGCAACTTAGTTAGTCATAAGGACCCAACAAACCTAGCCTAGTCCATCTATGGTGATGGACGTCTAATTTTAAGTTATGAGTCTGAATAGCCGACGTTAATATTCGCCAGTACATTTGTTGCTTACTAATGAAAGTCACTGTTGCTAGCTGGTAATGTGGACAAGACAACTGGCTAAGCAGAATTCAATAGCTGGGGCCCATTGAGTTCCTACTTGGTAGCTAACGTTAATCACGAGGCGAGACAGAGTGGTATCAATGACTTTCTAGCTGTCACACTAATAGCATTTTCCTTAACGCTACCTGCCGGATGGTTGTAGAGTGGTCTCAGTTTAGCCGGTAACACATGTTCGATCTTGTCCAGGATCCGGTGGTAAGAGGCTCTCATCAGTGCCATGGCAGCTAACGTCGACACCTAGCTAACTAACTTAGAAAATTAAATGAAAGCTAACAATCTAAACCTAGCGTCCGACTCAAAATTAAGGGCAGTGGTCTTTCCACCACTGCACAGTGTCTACGCTTTCCTGTATCTTCTTGTCTATAACATATGGTTCGGTCAGACAGTGTCCAATGACAAAGCCTTCAGTTTCGTCCTCCTATCGACCTTCCTGTACAACACAGTTGTGATGTACCATGCTAGGCTAAGCTAAATTCAGGACTTCATCACAAGGTTACTGTCAACAGGGCTCAACAGTGCCTCCTCATTGGTTAACTATACCAGTCCCCCTTAAACGATTGGCGTAAGGGTCTAGAGGGCGGGACATAGGGCGGATGCGCTGTCTGAACTATTTTGGCGTTAAACCGCCCAATTTAAAACCAATAATAGAAGCCTTTGTGGCCTCTGTGTTAAATCCAGTCTCTGGAACTGAAGTTGTTGGCCACTTTGTCAGGTTTAATCTCCATAGATATACAGGGTTTTGTCCCATTTCAAAGTAAACCTCATATATTGTATGCATATCAAAAATAGTATCTGAGTTGATACATGGGTGGTGGTGGTACAAATTACAAATTGGCCTATGCAGCCATTGAACGGCCCTGAGGTGTCTTTGGCCGTGGCATATTTGAGTTACTGTATGTTCTTGTTAATATTTAAACATAGAGTCCGCGATTCGGTTTTGCGAAAGGTTGTTGATATTTGAGCTCAACAGTCAATCAAATTATTACACCACTCCCTTCTGAAGCAATATGCTGATTGGCTGGGATTTTTCATGGCGGGGTCCGACCCACTATGTTTGTGTCCCATTTACAGGGCCAGGGGGTATTCCAAGTAGCCTTAAGTTACAAACCTGGGTAAATTAAAGGTACAGTGTGTAGTTTGTTTTGCTAAGGAAAATTAAGCCATAGGGGTCTTCTATTAGGAGGGTTGCCACTTACTCTGAGTTGATTTACCCAGGTTTGTCACTAAATCACATACTTAAAATACCCCCCAGGACTGTGTACTAACACTGGAGGTTTTTTGGGCGCAAACACTGAATGGGCAGCTAGATGACCATGAGGAGCAATTTTTTTAATTTGGCAAAAAAAAGTATGGGATTAGAATTGCCAGACACGGTTTCCCCCCATGCTAAAGTCTGGCTCAGAGATAAGATTTCATGGTTTCAGTCAGGTGTATAAGCATGTGTAACTGAGTTGTAAATTAAGTTCTTGGTAGCTGTTATTAAATCCTGCGTCATTGGGTTGAGACTCTTATTTTGTAATGATTTCCACACAGTAATGGATTTCATTTGTATAGCACACTTTAAAATACAAAGGAGTATCAAGGTGCTTTACATGATTAAACAATCAATCACAATAAGAAGAGAAAGTAATAGAAGTGCTAATGTCAGACAGAAAAATAGGATAATTTAAAATTGCAATAAATAATAAATCAAATTAAAATAATTAACAAGATCATAATAAAATCGAAGAATATGTATTCAAAACAGAACAATTTAAGACAGAACAATTTAAACAACGCAATCTAACACAAACACCAAGACCTTAGGAGAAGGCAGAGATGAACAGGTGAGTTTTGAGATGTGTATAAAAGCAGCAAGGGAATCTAAGGCCCTAATCTTCTCTGGTAGTTGCATGTTGTTGCCCTGCAGCAGAGGAGACGATAACAGCTGCAGGTAGGTTGGGAAAAAGATATTTTTGTATTACACGTGTCCTTTAAATGTCTGTTTTTGTATTGTATTATAAGCCATCATATACATCGCATTCTTGCGATATTTAGAATTGTAGTTTAACTTTTATTTTATAGTAATGCAAAAATATCAGGGATTTTTAAAGACTTTTCATGCGAACCCTTTTTGCCCAACCTACCTCATCTGGAGGGTTGGCTTCCTGCACCATCTCGTCACTGCCATCCACTTCTTCTGTAGGGTTGACTTCAGGGACCATCTCACCGATGTCACTGGTGTGGGTTTCTTGCCCATTGTCAATCGGTAAGAAGTTCACCCGAAGCAGAACATTTCGATGGACTACCCTAAGTTTGCCTGAGTTGATGTCTTTGATCTTGTAGAAATGGATGTCAGGATTAACAGCTACAACTTCATACAGAGCAGAATCCCATTTGTCAGCTACCTTCCTTTTACCTCTTTCACAACGAGCATTTTGTCACCAATGGCAAGTGGCGAACCCTTGATCTTCCTGTTGTAGAGCCTGGCGTGTCAAGTCTGCTCTTTCTGACTGTGTTTCTGTGTAATCTGCTCCGCTTAACACAGATCTTTCTTCAGGCGTGACACAAACTTGTTGTGGTCCACCACTACGTCATCAGAAAGTACATGTTGGAACAGGATGTCAACTGGGAGACGAGAGACTTTGCCAAACATGAGATAGAATGGTGCAAAGCCTGTCGTCTCATGCTCTGTGCAATTGTAGCAGAAGGTGAGTAGCTGCAGCATCTGGGGCCATTTGGCTTAGGACTTAGGAGGCAACATTCTTATCATGGATATGAGAGTTCTGTTGAATCTTTTAACCACACCATGTGGCCCATAGGGGTGGGAATTGGCAAAAATGTGACGATTCGATAGTATTGCGATATTTGGGCCACAATTTCAATATTATTGCGATTCTTAACATATTGCGATACAGCAAGTATTGCGATTCGATTCTGCGATATATTGCGATTCATGTCCCCCATATTATTCAGAAGGCATTACAAAAAATGAGGAAAATAAGACTGCTCAACTCACTTCAAATGTCACATTTAATTCTGTGTACAACATTATCTTCTAGACATTAAAAACAAGTGCAAAAACAAAAAATCCTGATTTCGCGGGAGCTTTTCCAAAATGTTGTGATGAAAGTTGCTGTGTTTTTTAGGTGTTTGTTGATGAAATTGCGGGAGCAAATGAAAGTTGCGATAAAAAGTTCAGAATTTCCCTCTTTGTAATTATAAATGAATTATTTGTTGAAAAATAAGTAATTAATAAACAAACATTCATTAAAGCCCAAAACCATTGTCCTCTTAATAACCTTGCCAACATGCCAAACAAAAGATTACCAGGACTACAAAAATGTAGCAAAAATGTAGCAAAATTATCCACAACGTGCACCACGGATGTGGTGGCAGAGTGAAAGTAAAAAAAATATATATATATGATAAAATAAATGAATATTTCTCTACTGATCTGTGCTATAAATGTAATATCTGCATGATTCCAATCATTTTGAGCATTTGATATAATCAAATCATTGAATTTGCGCGTGTCCTGTTCAAACAGACAGGAGACATTGAGACGGTGAGGCAGCGACGAGTTGTGCCTCATCTCAGATTGCGCAATCCCTCACAAACTGGGTTGAGCGCATGCGTAGAACCTATTCAGTCTTGCTGATCTGACATAAAACCACTGTGAAAAAGCACAGAGGGGAGGCAAACACTACCTCTGCCTCAATGAATCCCATCGTGAGCCCAACGGTCGGGTTTATGCTTGTTCTGCCGTTGCTTTTCTTCTACACTTATATTTGACTTTGACCGCAAAAATGGAAGATTCTATAGCTTAAACTAAGCTATAGCTAACCCAAGCTTAAATATTTCTCAAAACTGGACTTTCAAACAAAACGTAAAGTTATCAATAATGGGAGACCAATGCCGGAGCTAAAAGGTACGTTTCAAACGAAGCTAAAAGGTATGCTTCTCACCCCTCATTCGCTAACATTACATTGATACAAACCGTGTACAACCGGTTGTGATGGTGAAGCCATTTTCATTTGAATTTGCTGTTGAATGCACGACAACAAAGCACCGCAACAAGCGCCACCTTGTGGATGTAATATGCAAATGTAATATTATCAGAGTAAACTCTGAGAAAAACAATGGAGAAAACCCGAAAGTAAAACGCATAATTATATAATTAAATATTGCAATACTTTGCGCTACTGTATCGATATAATTGCGTGGGCAAAATATCGCGATACTGAACAGAATCGATTTTTTTCCCCCACCACTAGTGGCCCATGGGGTGGTAGGTGTTGTGTGAGACTTTTCGACGCCTGAAAGAGTCAACAGCTCCTTGATCAGCTTGCTCTCAAAATTCGCTCCTTGATCAGAATGAATTCACTTCGGATAGCCGTAGACGAGAAATAAGTCATTCCAGAGTCTTCTAGCCACTTGCTTGGCGGATTGATTCTTGCATGGGAATGCCTGAGCCATTTTGGAAAAATGGTCAGTCACAACAAGCACATCCATGGGCTTCCCATCACTGACCTCCGCAGGCCAAAAGTCGATGCAGACCGAGCTGAACTTCCATCGGCTCTGATGTGCGGATGCTTTCAAGTGGAGCGCAAGCATTGGGCTATGGTGTCTTCCCGACAACACAGCGATGCTGTGGGGAAAGGGGGAGTTAACCTGCTGCAATTGAGGAATAGCTGGACTCGCACCCATGACTTTCCTCAGGCCACCAGTGGAATGAGCATCCAGAACAGCTGAAATGTACAGTGCACTTGAAGGCATGTTGCACTGTGTCATCCACAACACCACTGACATTCCTCAAGAGTGACAGATATGGCTCTGTGACAAGGCGGTGGCTTATGCAAGACTGGACAAATGGTTCTCTGCTCAAAGCATCAGCAACAATGTTTTAGGGCCCTGAAACATACTTTATGTCAAAGCTGTATGATGCAAGTTTAGCCACCCACCGCTGCTCACAGGCATCCAGTCTGGGCTTTGTCAAAATGTATGTCAAAGGGTTGTTGTCCGTCCACGCTGTGAAGTGGTGTCCCTTTAGCCAATGGCTGAACTTTTCACAGACAGCCCACTTCAATGCAAAGAATTCCAGTCTGTGAGCAGGGTAGTTCATCTGTGAACGAGACAGCGTCCTGCTGGCATAAGCTACTGGTCTCGCTATCTCTTCACCAGGAGGGACTTGAGAAAGAACTGCCCCAACTCCATCAAAAGACGCGTCTACAGCCAGAATGAAAGGCTGGTCGAAGAATGGGTGAGCCAAAGTAACACTGTGCAGCAGACCTGACTTTAGGGTTTCAAAAGCCTTCTGACATGCAGGTGTCCAGTCAGTATTAGCGACCTTTGTGACGCTCAGCCTGTTCTTCGGCTTTCGCCCCTTCCTCACAGGAGTCTGCTTGGTGGAGCCTGCTGTCAACTTGAAGAGTGGCTTGGCCTTTGCAGAGCATCCCTCAATAAAGTGTTGATAATAAAGCACCATACCAAGGAACGACCTAATCTTCTTTGAACACGGTGTCTGCCCGTCAGCCTCCATTAGATCAACTCTCTGGACTTTGCTGATGGCCTCGACTTTGCCTGGATCCGTCCTAATGCCTTCTTCACGGATCGTCTAAAGAAGAAGCATTTCTTCGGGGCCAGCTTCAAATTGTGACTGGACAGACGGGAGAAGATCATTTCAAAACGTTGAAGGGCCACAGATTCGGATGGGGCAATCATCATCAGGTCATCCAGGTAGCACAGGCACTGCTGAAATTCTCATCTTCAAAGATGGACATCATCATCATCATTCATCCGGGTCACGGCACCACTATAACCTGCGTTGTGCTTGGCTGCAATGGAAGGACTGGGACACTCTCAGGATGGATGAAGCTGTTTTTTATTACCTGCACAATGGGTCATCAAATATAACAATAATTAGCATGGGCATGAATCTGTTCTGCCTGCAGCAGTTATCGTCTCTTCTGCTCTGGCTTATTACCTTAATAATATTCTGTTCTATCTATATCTTAATGCATACATATTTCATCATGGAGATCATACAGTGGGGGGATATACAAAATGAATGTCATGTCAAAAGTATTCAAATATCATACAATATGGAAATATACAAAATCAATGTCATATTGACACACAGCATACAATTCAAAACAACACTTCATCCATTTTCAATGTTCGCGCAGAACAGCGCTTATAAAAAGGTAACACTACACTGGTGTGGTGGGAAAAGGTATTGCATGTAGCATGCAACATGCCGTTACTGGCTAGTCATTCTAGAGCGAGAATGCTAGCAACGCCACCATTGTAATTTTACAACAATAATTTTACAGCACGAGACATAAAACTTGAACAACAAATTGAATTGGTTACCTGCACAATGGGTCATCAAATATACAAATAATTAGCATGGGCATGAATCTGGTCCGCCTAGACAAAATAAATTCCACATTGAAAATTCAGTCAGACCAATGCAAACATACTTCAAGGTCAAACGAAAATAGCAAATAAAAGTTAAACTACAATTTTAAATATCGCAAGAATGTGATTTATATGATGGCTTATATACAATACAAAAACAGACATTTAAATGGCACGTGTAATACAAAAATATCAGGGATTTATAAAGACTTTTCATGCGAACCATTTTTGCCCAACCTACCTGCCGCAGTTATATTATCGTCTCTTCTGCTGCAGGGCAACAACATGCAACTCTGTGTGGAAATTATTAGAAAATAAGAGTCTCCACCTTATGACGCAGGATTTTACAACAGCTACCAAGAACTTGATTTACAATAAATTGTCAATTGATTTACCCAGGTTTGTCACTAAATCACATTCTTAAAATACCCCCCATGACTGTGTACTAACACTGGAGGTTTTTTGAGCGCAAACACTGAATGGGCAGCTAGATGACCATGAGGAGCCATTTTTTTAATTTGGCAAAAAAGTGTATGGGATTAGAAATGCCAGACACTAACGGGCCTGCCGGCTTGCGTGGTGAAACCACTACAAATGATCCAGAACGCGGCGGCGCGTCTGGTGTTCAACCAACCAAAGAGGGCACACGTCACCCCGCTTCTTATTGACCTCCACTGGCTGCCTGTAGCTGCTCGCATTAAGTTCAAGTCACTTATGCTTGCCTACAGAGTGCTTGATGGTTCTGCTCCCACCTACCTAAATGCTCTTGTAAGGGCAAATGTTACACCCAGGATGCTGCGCTCTTCTAGTGAGCGTCGTTTGGCACTGCCGTCTGTGCAAGTACGGCAGTCCAGACTATTCTCATTTGTAGTTCCACGTTGGTGGAATGAACTACCCAGCACTACCAGAGCAGGGGCGTCCCTCTCTACCTTTAAGAAGCTTTTGAAGACCCAACTCTTCAGAGAGCACTTCCCGTCCTAACTGGCACTTCGACTAGTGCGTAACTTGCAATTACAGCAGTTACATTTCTGCACTTCTTTCTTTCTTTTTTTATTTCATTTTGTTATATTTCTTATGTAAAGTAGTATTTATTTATTGTTACACCAGGTTATATTGCTCGTAGCTTGAATATTCTCTCCCTTGTACGTCGCTTTGGACAAAAGCGTCTGCTAAATGACTAAATGTAAATGTAAATGTAAGTTGTAATGCAGAGGATAATGCTGTACTTAAATAGTATTTCCTCTATCTGATGATCACAGAGACTCTCATAAGGTTGTTTGTCTGAAGAAGTAAAATATGACAATGCACAAGCAATGGACACCCATGAAAAACATGGACAACATCTACAGTACATTAGTTACATACAACAGGTGTGTTTGTGTGTGTCTGTGAGTTTGTGTCTTTACTTGCCACACTGAGTACTTTTTTGTTTGTATGCAAAACATTATCTTTTTACAACAGGACAGCCTCTTATTCACCACAATACTACCATCTGCTGATGACATTAATAATTACATTCAGGGGATGCTCTTGAGTGGGTTATATGTGAGGTATGCATTAAACACAACACGTCTGAGTGGGTTTAATATTGGCTACATCTGTGAAGAAGTACATACCCCTCATATAATAGGGCTCAGGCTGCTCCCAATATGCTTCATCTGGCATGATGATGTTGCAGCGTTACAAAAAATGAGAACAGATCGGCTATAAACATTATAAAGTGGTGTAAGAAAGCAGAAGATTGTTGTTTCAGACTTCCACCTGAGCTTTTGTGACACAGATATGTTCATGTCTGTTAGATGTCTCATATACAAATTACACGTTCAAATCGTTTGACTAGGTATCAGGCCCAATTTTGTGATATAAGAATATGAAAATGTGTACAGCTAACCCGCTAGTGGAACACTGTGAGAATACTGCTAAAACAGTGTCATAATAATAATTACCAGATTAATAGGAAACCACAAATTAGTACAAAAAGATGCAATTTCCAAGATATATAATAAGTAATGTAACTATTCTAATTACTTCATCAAAGTAATGTAACTTATTACATTGGATTACTTTCAATTACGTTTTGATTGACTGACGAGAGGCGGTGCAAATTTAAACAAGAGAACCTAAAACCAAATCTGTCCAGATAGCGAAAAGATCCAATGCAACAGAACGATGTAGAACAGTTATATTATATATAAGCTTTAAAGCTTTTTACCGAAAATAATATATTCGGGTGTAAACCCTTTGTAATCACCAATATTTTGAATAGTAACTGTCATTGAATTAGCCTACATATTTTTTTCTCAGTAACTATAACGGATTACAATTACATTTATTTTGTCATTTAATTACGTAACTCCGTTACATGTAACCCTGTGTGTAGGCGTAGGTTACACAGATTAAAGGCAATAAAGTATTGCATTATTTGTTTTGGTTCGTTAAGGCTTCTTAAAACAACCCTCTGTCTTTAAAGGTAATCGGTGGTCAATATAATTTTAAAACATCTGGGTCATAAATGTTATTCTTTTGGGGGAGTAACGCCATTGTTTTATATAATTCATGCAACAATATTTTCAGTGTGCTTGATTTGAAGGCACGCTTTGGAGAGGCGACGATGATAGCACGCTTTGCGTAGAAGGTACTGAGCAATGCGCAGTTATGATGTACTCCAACCCCCCCTAGATGTCTGCGTTTGTTGGACCTTGCAGTTCATTGGACGTGGGGATTTGACACAAGAGAGAGAGAGTAGCTTGATTGCAGCTAAATAACAAACAACAGACTGGACAGCATTGAGAGGGCTTTGGGGAACCTTGGGATGCAGTTGGTAGGTGTTGAGCGTGCTAAATGGGAAAGGAGAATCAACCCCAACTTATTGCGCTCTCATATGTTCTTTAACTCGATGATAAACAGGACGTTCGGGATCCCAAAATAAAGTAAAGGAGACAGAGATCATTATTTGTTAGCTTTCCATCCTTTCGATGCTGTTTTTAAAAGAGAAGAGGAGCTTCGAGCACAATGTCCTGCCCCGGTAACCTGGTTTGGGATGTAAGGAAGAGATCCATTGGGTATAGTGACCCAAGTGTTCTAAGGATCAACTATATAGGTAAGAAATACTTGTATTTAATATGACTAAGTAACTGGGTGAATGAATTTAAGCTAGCTTGCAGGATAACCAACAAGGGAATGTGGCGTGCGTAACATGACCGCGACGTTACAGCTTTTGAGCTAGCCAGATAGCTGGAAGCATAGCAACCTAATGCGATTTATGTATCGTTAAGTTATTCAGGATGGTTTGACATTGTCAGTTAACAGCGTTGCACAGCAGGGGACACTACACTTACTTTGGTACCTAAACATATGTGTTCTATATTAAACCATTTTACATTAGGCAATTTACGGTACCCTTCAACTGGCTTAGCTAACTACCTAGCTTGGAACTTGCAGAGACGCTAGCTTCCTTATGAGCTAGTTAGTATAGGTTAGTTCTTGGTGGCAGGCTTCACTGCTCTGCTTCTCTTGATAGCCTGCCATCTCAGTCGCTGATCTCTGTGTATTTTGTTTAAATGCACGAGTACACGCTTGAAGCAACATTACATTAACGCTACTCGTAGAAGTTTAAACAGCAAAAGGGTAAACGTCAAATAGGCTCAATAACCAAATGACGCTGTCAATCAAGTCGTTGTTTTGATGGTCTCTCACAGTACCTCGCCTCTGCGTACTTCTGTAATCTCATTCTCAAGAAAACAGAAGTGCAGTTGGGGGATCCAAGGATTTTAGATTTAAGAGAGGATAGTTACCAACCTTTACACAGTTTGGGACTCTTGAAATATCAAGAAATCTAGTAGAAGACTATGCGTATGAATTTGTACCTGCATAGGACTTCCTATTCTTGCAATTTTTCTGTTTCCTGTTATTTCAATATTAAATTTTTATGCTCGCTCTACAGTTTAATGGTGTCATTTGAGTCTCTTTTCCCATGCAAATCCATGCCCTTTGCAAAAAGTGAATTGTAGATTATGACGTGATATAGCCTATCCAGGAAAAAACAAAAAGACAATTCAAAGAAATGTATAGTGATGTATAGTACAACTCCAGACCTACAATAAATGCACTACAATTCGGTTGGTGATAAAATAATGTATCTGGAGTATCGAGGCTTCGTTGTTTTTTGCTTCTTTGTTCTTTATTTTGTTACACCGCTAGAGGCATTTTGATATTTCAACTACAAGGCATTTTGATATTTCAACTACAAGGCATTGCACTATAAGGCATTTAGGTAGTATATGGTTCAGCCAAGTAACCTGAAGGCATATCCATGGCATTCACCTAGAGTTTCCATTGCAGCTATTCTTGCTGCTGATGTGATGGTCATCAAGGAAGGCATGTTGTAATGTTTTGTTTGGTCATTTCCAGGGTCATTATGCACAATTTAGGTTTGCAATGACACAGAAATATTTTTGATGTGAACTGTAGTATTAACAGGCACCTGACACATACTATTCTTAGTTAAGGAAATGTTACACTATGTCATTATTTTAGCATTTTAATAACATACATCATGCATGAGGGGCATTTCATGTGTTGACGAGACTTGCTATTTTACTCACTTTAGGATGATGTGAATTAGTTTGTAGTTTCCATCCTCTGACAGATCTCATTTCAAATAAGTGCAGCCTGCACCTACAATGGCTCACAAGTTGTCAATTTGTGTCAATACTGTCTGGATATCAACCCACCCCAAATTCATATTGTATTGGTTTTGCAGCTTGTTTAGTCCCAGTTGTGCAATATTGTGCTGTTGTAGTGAGTCCTGTGTGAGTTTCATTCGGTCTAGAATCAATAAACAAAGTCATTAAGAATGCCACATGGAAGTGAAATTTGAAATCCCCAAAATTAAACGATGACACACTCATGAATCCAGTTTCATCAGCTTCATTAACACATTTAAGATGTTGGTGTACTTTCAGTGGCCCCTTTTCCCCTCATAGTGTTCTGGCTGTTTTAAATAGTCTGGTAGATTAATAGCACTTCTGAGTTAAAACTACAATGTAAATGTGACTGCTAATTTGACAGGGTTGTAAGTCATCCTTTTTTCATTCCATTTTTATGACCTGTATGTAGGCAATTTACCTTCTGAGCACTTTGGAGTTTGTGTATGAGCCCACCATGCGTTCAGCACATGACTGACTGAATTGGTGAGATGATGATGTAGTTTCAAAACCATTTGTAAAGGCTCAGTAGGAGAGAGTTGTTTGCAGTGCAGAAGCATTATCGACCATCAACCCCAATCTATGGCAGCTGTGAATGATGTATTTCTCTGTAGATGTGTTGAAAGGCTTACTGATTGCTGCCAAGTATTCTGACTTTGGAGCCTCGGCTGACTTTTTAGAGATTAATATCCGTAAACGTCAGCCAGGCTGTCTTTATATATTGTTTTTAAAATGAATCAGGTATTCGGGATACATTAATCTTTGCAGTCATGAACATTTTGATCCCTACTTCGGTCTACTTCATGTTGAGTCATGCCTTTTTGGGGTGTGCTACCAGACATTCTATGGCATGAACCAGAGTGGAAGTGTTGATGCAACTTTGTTGAGCAACGGCACTCACGTAAAGCGCTTCAGCAATCCTCAATTTCCTTCTGTTAATGTGTGGGTTTCAGTGGGATGGTCTCCTGCTTAAGGTCACATTGCGAAACCTGTGCGAAAGTGTCGATTTTGATTTTCACTGTCAAGCAGCTCTTAGTCATTCAGTGCTGTTTCATAAATGATGCCAACATGAAGGCTAGTGCTGCTGACGAACCAGTCTCACAGTCAGTGTTGAATCCGTAGAAATGAAGGGTCATTCTTTTTGTCATATTGTGTGTTTATAGTTTATCTCAGAAAATTGTCTGAATGTCAACATTTCTGTAACCCTACAATAATGACCTAATATAGTTACCTCTATGCAAACAAGACATTTTCTTTACCAGAAAGTTGACTCGTAAAGATATTGCGATAGGGCCGTATTAGCCGAGAGTTTTTGTGAGTGAATAGGAGGGAAGGTGAGTGAGTGAGTGAGTTGGAGTTCATGCCCGAGAACTATAAATCAAGCAGTAGACATACAGTAGGCCTACTTTTCATGGAGGCAAACACAGTGTGGGAGCCACGTCTTGAGGTCCAGGGAGAGAAAGGCCTGGAGATGTGGGAGGAATAAACTCAGCAGGCTGGCGTTATTTGATTTAGCGGTGTGGAGTTTTTTTCTCTTTTTTTTTTTTCTTTCTCAGTAGCCTGTGATTTTTCTGTCAAGACTCTGAACTGACAGAAAATATCAAGGTTGAATGAAAGGATGATGCTGAGGTTGAAAGGAAAGGAAAGGAGAAGAAAGGAGAAGTTTGGTTCTGAATCATGAGTGTCTCTGGTTCACACGGGGCATAGTGCTGGAGTTCCTTCCTGTGTGTGAGATTGCTGTGTTCAAGTCTGTCCTGTCAACTTGATGTCAACATCATTTGTGAGGTGGTTCTAAAGGAAGCCAGGCTCTGTTTGATCTACACATAGGTCATGCTTGTCTTGCACTGTCCAGCTTTGTACTCTGTATTTTGTGGTAATGATTGTAGGGACGAAAAGGCCCTAGTATCTGTAATGGACACTGACTTGTGTTGTGATGCTTGTGAGGTATTCTGTATCCCCAACACTACTCAAAGCAAAGTCCTCTGTGGAACACGACACCTTGTCCCCAATACCACTGTCCAGATAGAAGTGGCAGAGCCTCTTGGCTGACATCAAAGCACACTTGCATAACAACCTTCGGGATTCCATCATGGATCCCCTGAACTCAGCATGTGTTCAGTTTCCTCGCTGACTAGTGACTCTGTCACTGGGGGGTAAATATGGAGTCTCCTTACGGGTAGTGTTGGTTTGCTGATAAAGTGGCTGTGGAGCTTGAGGAGTTGGCAAGTGCTGTTTTTAGATGCGCTGGTCGGCAAGGTATCAGAGCTGTCACTGCTAATGGATTGGGAATACACACATAAGTGGTTGCAGTCTGACTGGGGGAAAACAAACTGGTGGCAGGCAGTTACTCAGGTCCGGGACTAAATTTAGCCCTCCAGCTTCTGATATGGGTGGGTGGAGGAGGGGTTGCGTTGTAAGCAAGAAGAGAGGTCAGGAGCTTATCAGAGGTATTCAGATTTTGACTAGTCTAGAATGTTGTGTGTGTGTGTTTGTCTGTCTGTGTGTGTGTGTGTGTGTGTGTTTGTGTAAACTTTGTGTTTATCATTCCCGGTTTAAATATCATTCCCGGTTAAAAAATAACTTTAACTTCTGCTTCCTGTGCCTTCAGTAACAACATATGTGGTGGTGACACCTGTCTCTTTCAAACTCGACTTGTACAAAGCCTTTTTGATGAAGTTGCACTGGTGTCCATATAGTGTCCACAGCTGCTTTGGAGAGGGCTTGATGCCATTGACATTGGGCAAACTTGACAATCACAAAGTCATTTTCTCCTCATGTGATCTGGTGAGGGCACACCACCGAACCGAATGGAGGAGCATTATGAAGCCATAGGGCTCTTATATTAGGGTTACCACTTACTCTGAGGTAACTTACCCCGGTTTGGTTAGGTTAACTTAGCCAGGTTTGCCTCTAAACCACAGACTTGGAATATCCCCTGGTCACAGAGCTTCCCACTGAATGTTTAAACTATAAGAGAGTGGAGAATCCATGCTTTGGTCCCATCATAACCACAGCCACCTAGCGTGGCCACCTGTCAGTCTCATTACCTGTCATAGCATCGGCTGGAGCTGTGTCAGCATACAGAGGCAGTGATGCCTCACCCCACATGGTCAACAAAGGTGAACAACAGGCTCTGTGTGCAAACCATGGCAGTTTTATGATTATGTTCAACAGAGAAGCAAATGAATGGTTCTGTTTTTTTTTATTCAGTCCTTACCCCTTAAAGAGCGCCTTCTCTCCATGTTCAGACACATAGTTTTAATTTTGACTGACTGCCTGCCTGTGTCTGTTTTATGTAGTGAGTCCACTGAGTGAAGATTATGCCGGCTATTGTTGCTGTAATGGAATTGTGATTAGACAATGCATTTAACGTGGTTCTTGAATGATGCTGTCCTTGCGTCTGTTTTGGTGGGCCAGCCCCTGGGTTGGGCACAGGGTTTCACTGTAATTCTAGTGGAATTGTGGCAAGGTAATGTACTTTAGTTGGTGGTGTTTGGGGTCTGTACCTGTCTTTTCTGGGTGGTGGGTGAGGGCCTTCGGAGTTGTCAGTGAGGTCTGTGAGATTGATTCAACCATGAACTCTGAACTCTGTTCAGCCTAATCAAACAGGTGTCGTGGAGTAGGAATTGCTGCACGCCAGAGAGAAAGAATAGATTTTTTTTGACAAGAGGAAGGATGGCGAAATGGACCCGACTCCTCAGAAAATGTGGTGATGATGTCATGAATATTTCATCAAAAGTTTCATCAGTGAAGCGAAAAAAAGTTACAGTGAAGTTTGACATTGCGCACCTTTAGCTCATGCTTTCAACAATCATGCATTTTATTTCTCTCGACATGGATAGCGGCGATAGATAGATAGATAGATAGATAGATTACTTTATTGATCCCCAAAGGGAAATTGCAGAACAACACAGCAGGCAAGGAAAGCATAGGTTGGATTAATAATGTAGGCTACTGTCCACAATCGGTTGCTGCAGAGATGTATGTGACATTCAGTTTCGGGGCCTCTTGAGCGCAGTGCACTCCAGGATTGAAGACAGAACAGGATCGATCGATATGGAATGGAATCAAATAGGAAATGTCCATAAATTCTGTGTTTCTTGCCCAGAACACTTCTGGCGTGTCTCACCGCACACTGAAACGTTATTGGTAGGATATGAGAGGATGCTGGTGAGTGCATCCCTCTAACAAATGAAGGGTATGGATGGCAAAAATGACTAAAATGATTGCTTTCAGCAAAACACAGTGTGTATATTTTCTTAGTGTAATTAAAGGAAAGTCATGTAAAATCCCTGTCACCTGGTTTTCAGAGAAGTAAACTGCTTATTAACTTTTCATTTCTTTCCACACAGGGAGAAGGGAATTTGTCCAGCGCTTGAAGCTTGAAGCCATACTGAATGTACACGATGGCTGTGTGAGTATGAGAAACATGAATAAACACTGTTTTTTTTTAGCTGTAGCAGCTCTGTAAAAATCAGCCGTTCTGTAGTCATCTTTGTGCCTGGGAGTCCCATAATACTTCTGTATTTTTGTGTCTAAAAGAAGGAGTTAACTAGCAGTGTTTCTGCTGAACAAAGAACACCGCTTGTTTCCTACTGTTGAAATGAAAAGTGGCTAGTTCCTTATGGTTAATGATAATTTGCTAATAAAATAAGTCATTCTATGCTGCAGTGATTAGCAAAACTTTTTTAGGTGCCAACTGACATGATATAGAGCATATAATGATAGAATTAAGTTCAAAAGGGGTAAACTATCCCTTATTGTGTGAGTGTGTCATTTCTGTCTGAAGATTGCTGTGTCCTGCTCCTTATCTGTCGCCGTGTGAACGGTTTGTGTTGACTGACAGCAGACAGCAAGCATTACTGCCACTCTCCACGTTTACGCTGTGGAATGTGAGGCAGTCGTGCACACTGTCACTCTGACAACTGTTGCTAATGTTGCTAAAGCTGTTACTTTGTAAACCAAAAGTGGAGGGGGTTGTGTGTGTGTATGACCACCACATACATCTCCTACATACGCATATATATACCTACTGACTACTGCGCTCTCTTTTTCTCTTTTCATTGCACCCTCCACACCCTCACTTAGAACACTGGGTCAGTGAGATCTTTGATGCGGGCGTCTGTGTTGCTCAGCGCCTGCTTCTGAAGTACGCGAGCCCCGGCCGGTGCGTCGCTGCTCAGTGGAGTGGATAAGTGCCTGGCGACGTTTAAGCCTGAGGCAGTTGCTCCATTTTTTGTTTTTAATCCGTTGGGCCTTTCTGGAGCAGCTCTCATGTTGGTCCTCATAAGTCATCAGCATGTTATTGGTTCCCAGACTCAGACTGTATATGGTGGGCCTAGTGTCGGAGCTCCTGGAGTAAAGTCTTTTTTCTTTTTACTTAATTATTACCGTGCTGTGTTTTGGTAAGAGCTTGTATGAATCCCCCTGTCATTTTCACATTGCCACAAAGCAGTGTGCAAATCAGTGTGCAGCAGTGTACAAAACTCACGTTTTGCACCTTAGACAGGGCCAGCCCTGGTGCCACATTATTTAGCAGCATGTTGGATCCCAGACTGTGTGCATATGAGGTTCTGGGTAATGTCATAACACTGACTACCGGTAATGTCCTAGTTTCCTAACTACCAATGAAATATGCCCTCAAAGGACAGAAAATATTCACAACCTTCCATTTTGTATAGCATGGCACAGGTGGTACCTCACGCGGTGAGGTTCAGGTTGCCCTGCCAATGTCTCCCTACCTGTCCCTGCATGGAGCTAGTACTGGTGACAAAGTGATGTATAGTGGCATTGAAAGCAGTATATCTCCCCATCATCCATGGAATTAAGACCTGTGACCTAGTTGATGTTACCATGTCCATTCATGCTTTTCCATGTCTGAGCCTTACACACGAAAAAAATGGTGAAAGCTTGAAATCCCCTCAAGGTTGAAACCAGCAGATCATATAAGCATCTCATCTCCACCAAAACACGAAATGTTAAGGTCAATATATTTTTTTGAAATTTATTGTTTGGAGGATAACCCCTTGAGATGCAGCATCTCGTTTTCGAGGGGGTCCTCAAGACACAAGACAAAGACAAATACATGCACATTCAAACTCGCTCAAGTTCCCCCCCTCCCAGACCTCACCCACCCCACCGACTCCCTATTGAATACATATCGCGTTATTGAGAGGCATATATACACATATACATACATACACATATATATACATACATACATATATATGCACACATATATACACCAAACCTTCACCCATACATACGTACAGTATTTACTCATAAAAAAAAAGAAAGAAAATATACATCTTATATTATGGATTTTGAATATCGACAGCATTTATATTGAGAAGTGTTTTTGCCCACAGCCTGACACATGGGCGCTAACAGAAGGCAGCACATTCAGTGGTCCTGCTAGCCTGGGTCACCAAGAACACACTCACCACACACCCACCTGTGCCAACCTGGCATTCCACTGGCCACCGGCTGAGCAGGGTGTGGGCAGAGCTGGTTCATGTTTGGAAAAATGACTGGTTCATGTTTGGGGCAGATTGGTGATTTTATAGACGACTGTGTCCATAGCTGTGGTGAACGGGGAGGGGAGGTTAAAGCAAGCGTGTGTGTGCAGATAATATAAATATCAGGTCTTGCTCTATATATGCTAAGGGATGCCATCCCATAGTGGGTTTTTGTCAGGACGTGATGGACTCCAGTGATTAGCCTTACACAAGCCCACATGGCTCATGTTGTGTGTTTGTGTTTGTGTTTGTTTGGGGAAGAGGAGGACTTATGCCTGTGTGCAGGAAATTCTTTTTTTTAAACCACACGGTAAGATGGCTCGGGTGTCCTTTATCAGAGCCTGGAAGATAACCTTACAGTTTCCGACTCCTGACCTGGGACCTGCATTTCGAGTCGCTTCCAGCCGCTGCATTCTCCAGCCACTGACATCACTGACACAGTCTTATTTTAGCACATCATGCTTACGCGACATCCCCCCTCCCCCCAGTTTATGGATAATACCATCCCAGAGATGGCTTGGAAGTTTGAGAGGGGGGGGGGGGGGGGGGGGGGGGGTGGTGATGGAAAAATAGACTCGGAAGTCCAGGGGAGACCAGGAGAGCATAACACCACTTAATAGTGTTTTCAAAGCTGCTCATCTGTTCAGTGGAGTAAAGCAGAGAGCTAAAGAGCTACTGCCTGCGCAAAAGGGGATTAGACCATTCACAATGACGACGCAGAGCAGAGGGGAGGCAAGCAGAGTGGAGGTCAAACCAAATGGAATAGCATGGTAAAGCTCGTCGTTTCGGTCTTTAGTGCGCCGACGGGAGCCTCGGCAGCAGAGAAATGGGAGGAGAAGAGACAGTGTGGTGGCATGGCTGCCTGCTCGACTGAAGTTAATGAAATATTGATCGACGGTTCTCTTATAGGCAGAGGTTGCGTTAAGGGACACGGTTTCCCGCAAAGCAATCTGGTTCTCAGGCTCCGGTCCTTTACAGCTCCCCATGGCAACACTAGGTAGTTAACTTTCTGTTCCAAAACAATGTGGTCGCAGCATCCACTACCAGGGAGCAAGCAAAAAGCTACACATGTTCTAAGCATGTTCAAAGCAATGTTACAATTACATTTAGCTGTAATACATACTTTTATTCAAAGTGGTTGACTTTGTAAACTTTTAGAGCACTTCAACACATATATATATACACACACACACACACACACACACACACACACACACACACACATTTTGCTTTTTTATTTGAGTTCATAATACATAAGGACACAAATTTAGCAGATGCTTTTTTTGCTCAGACATGACTCAAACATGTGACTCAGTCGGCAGTAATTAAACCGCAGCAGAATCAATCTTATGGGTAAACACAGCACATTCTCCTCCAAATATGGTTACTTCCAGTTATGGATGAGCTGCAACAGTACTTTGCCAACTGTTCTGCTTTCATTTTTTCAATTGAACTATCCTGAGACCCCTAGTGACCATCTTATGCACATGACCCAAACTGCCAAATGTGAATACAAGAAATGGACATTTATAAGCAGACCCAGAGATTTGTTGTACAGGAGGCTGATACTTCACAAGCTTTGTTAAATAGGCTTCCTCTAGGGATGAATCAAAACAACAGCCTACTTCCAGGAACACTATGTTATTTCTCTCATCCATTATAACTATATCAGATCTGCACAAGGAGAACATTTGTCGTTTTACAAAACAGTTGGCGTGAATTGATACGGCAGATGGAAATATAGATGGCAAGTTTGTAGGTATAATGTCCACAATCTTGTTCTTTACAGAAATTACAGCCATTCAGTATATGGGGCATGAATGAATTCTATTACCTGATCTTGTCGATGGTGAATACAGAATTGTACAGAGGAATGAAATACCTGTTGTTAATACCTGAAGTCTGGCTTTGACTGAACATATTGATTTAGATATCCTTGTCAATTGAGGTATTTTGGAGAATGGTGTGACACAAAGAATGTTCCGCTGAGGAGATGCAAACTAATTTTCCCTGAGGTTTAAAGATTAAAGTGTAATCCCTGATAAAAAGTGAATGTTTATCGTTCCTCCATAGTTTGTGTGGTGTTGATTGTAAACATTAAAATCATTAGATCTTTGCATTTGCTTTTAGGCAAAGCAGCTGATGGCACAGGAAAGGCAATTGTTTCATCAGTGTTTTTGTGCCCTACGGGAATTAAATCTGTGACCCTCATATTGCAGCACAATGTGGCTCAACAAGTTCAGCTGAAGAGGAAACCACTGAACACTGAAGTAATCTTTTAAACTGTCTGTTTGTTGTTTGTCGTCTGAACAGGTCAATACCATATCCTGGAATGATACGGGAGAATACATCCTATCAGGTTCTGATGACACCAATTTAGTCATCACCAACCCTTACAACAGAAAGGCAAGTTTTTCTCTTCTCTATTCTCCCCATGTGTCACCCTTCAGGGTCTCAAGTCATCAGCCCATAACAGATCACGGCCTTTTGACATGACAGTCAAGTGAGGCTGCAGTTATTTGCCAAACTGTTGAAAAAGTGAAGAGTTTTATATCAAATGATAAGCATCTCTCTGTATATATCGCTCAGAACCTGGCAGGGAGGGCAGGAAGCTGCTGCAGGTTAGTCTCTGAGAAAGTTCCACTTCATCAGAAAGTGGCCACAAGGTGATTTTTGTGTTTATATGGCCATAAAATCTTCCATGACCTCTTTAGAGCCAGCCTGTCTTGTTACTGTGAGTTGCAGTCAGATGAAGGCCTGACAAGGCTATTTTCGTCCTCTATAACTTTGCCAGAGGACCAGACCCTAGCATTCTTCCGAAACCTTCTCTCAAGGCGTAGTATTTTTGCCCTATTGGGGTAACAGCTTGATTTACCCCTTTTGCTGTGTTGACACCGTCACTAAACAGTATACAGATGGGCAGTGTGGGATTTGTGGAGAAATCAGAAGGGGGGATGGTTTGAAACGTAAATCACGAACCACAGTGTGCTATGTAGTAGACTATAAAGCCTGTTAGGCTGTTTCTTGCAGCTGTTAAAGCATGCGCTAGCTGGCTTAAATAGATCAAGACCATGCATGGATCAAGGCCAATTCACCCAGGACCATCACAAACACCAGTGCGAGCGCTGCCAGTGATAGTTCATTTCTGGTTTTATTATTGATTGCACTTTAGACTATAGACTAGAGATAAATGAAAGGTTAAAATTAAAAAAATGTATTCTAGGTGTTCTATACAATATATTGGTAAAGTGGCATTCATCCCTATGAGTGGGGACACATTTTGTCCCCATCGGGGATACAAATAGTTCAGCAGTGGCAGGGATTTATACACAAGCCGGGGGGAAATCCCCCCCACCCCCCATCCCCAGCAAATGGGTTATAGTGCATTGTACCTAAAAGAGGATTGGACCAGGTCCCATCTTATTTTCAGTCTTATCTGTTGACACTCTGATGACCGTGAGGAGTACAGTTATATTTAGATTTAGGAGCTGATTCAATTTAGGCCTGGTGTTTGTGTTAGGAGTGGGTTAGGATCAAGTTATGGATTAGTTGACAGGCAGTTGAGAATTAGTGTTCCTGTATTTGACTGTACACAAAGTTGAGAATTAGTGCTAGTATGGTGTTTGATACATTGTCGACTGTTTGTTGAATGTTTCTTAAATGTAGTTACCTGTTGCAGATTTTTTTAAACTTTTATTTTTTGTAACAACTTATTAGTCCCATGACTCTTTGGCTCAATAACTAGTCTAATGTGATCTAGAACTTTCTCTGGTGCCACATTTCATCCTCCTCTCCTGTCGTCTCCCAGGTCAAGGCGACTATAAGGTCAGGGCACCGGGCGAACATCTTCAGCGCAAAGTTTATGCCACACACTAATGATCAGCAGATCGTGTCCTGCTCAGGAGATGGCATCATCTTCTACACCCACACAGAGAAGTGCCCTGACCTCAACCGGCAATGCCAATTCACCTGCCACTACGGCACAGCCTATGAGGTATGAGTCATCATGAGCAAAACCGAGTGAGATTCTTACGGAGGAACTAGCTAGACAGTATGCTACATTCCTTCTAGTGAAAAAAGGGTTAGGTTTGAATCATTAACAACAAATTAAAGATTAATAAGCTAATTATAATTTTAATAATATCCAAGAATGAATTGTATTCATTGCCCGTGTGTCCGTAATAATCAATGGCAGTGATTGAGAGTACGTCAGTAGGAAAGACTCTGTTCTTGTGGAGAATGAGATGAAGTACACCAACTGTGGAGACAGGTTGATGGACTGTCAGTAAAGATTAACGAGGATTCGAGGTCGTCGAAAAATGTGTGAAAATCTTGTGTGAAGCTTTTGCTTCAGGGAAGATATAAAATCAGTTGAAGATACACTAACGAGGAGAAAAGAAGGAGTACAGCTGTGTTAATACATCAGAAATGAGGTGCAGGTTTGGTCAGTGCCTGATTAGAATTCTGCTGAAAGCAGCGCAGAGGAAGTTTTATAACCCATTATAATTATTCATGCAAACTGCCTTAATATGCATAGCTGAGAACACTGCATGCTTTCCCATGCCGGACACAAGAGGCCTGTCTGTGAGCTTGATGGCTAAAGTGCTCGAGTGTCAGACTTTTAATGGCATGTGGGAGGTTCTCTGGCGCTCTCAAAAGCAGTAGTTTGGTGGCAGTTAAATGGCCCAGTGTTCTTGAAGTGACAGACAGACAGGAAGGTAAAAAGGCGATTTTGTGGCACAGTATATTGCCTCTGTCATAACACTGTTATGGTGTAAGCCGCAAGGGATGATGGGATAGCTGTAAGCACAGTGCCTCCTTTAATTGGCTGTTCAATCAAAGGACCATTTTGCTGAAATGTTGAAATGACCTTATTGGTGCAGGTTGTGCTTGCCTGTCTCTTTGTTTTTGTTTTACCCTTCAGACTCTGCCTTTGTCACAAATATGGACATATCATTATGTGATATATTATTATGTGATTTGTTCCCTTCTGGTCTCAGCAGCAGTGAGTCTTTAGGTCTCATCTGTTACCCTCTCTCATCCAAACTTGTCTTACAGTCTAATTTCATGTATACTCATAAAACCTTTTGTAGTCACGCACACACACACACATGCACACACACACACAGTCCCTACTCCCTGTATTTTGTGTTTGTGGCATCTTTCCATCGCACTTTTCACCTTTTTGTTTCTTGCTCTGTCCATCTATCTTTTCTATCCCTTACGCACTTCATTCCATTCCCTTTACTCTGTTTGTCCGTTCTCTCTCCCCGTAGATTATGACCGTACCCAACGACCCCTACACCTTCCTGTCGTGTGGAGAGGACGGCACGGTGCGGTGGTTTGACCTGCGCATGAAGACCAGCTGCACCAAAGAGGACTGTAAAGATGTAAGGACCACAGGAGGGCTATGGAGCCTGGGCTGTCAGATGTGCTGAGTGTCAGAGAGCTCGCCAAGCAGAAATAAGCTTTTTAACCAGCCACACCCTTATCACACACACTCCACTGCTCCAACAATGACAGTCAGGAAGCTTTAGTGTCTGTGCGTGCGTGCGTGTTTGTTTGTTTGTTTGCCGGATTATTTGTGTCTGAGAGGGTGAGAAGATGTATGGTGTTTGCGGTGGTGTTTGTGCAGGACAGTGTGGGTACAGGAAGTTTTCGGGAAGGCATACTTTTGTGTGTGTGTGTGTGTGTGTGTGTGTGTGTGTGTGTGTGTGTGTGTGTGTGTGTGTGAGAGAGAGAGAGAGTGTACAAGACCAGCTACACATGGCAGCCTTTATCAAAAGAGTGCATCTGGTGGAGTGTGCAGGACTGGGAGGGTGCTGTTGAGGTTTTCCATGAATATCTTTCTCACTGTGTGTGTGTGTGCAGTTGAATACATTTCTCCTGACCACATCATTATACACCCAAGCTATTGTTAAATGAATCCATTTCATTTTGTATTGTGCATGCAGTAGTGTGGGTAAAAAAAATTGAAATTGTTCATCTCATGCTCATTTTCAGTGTTCATAATTCTATCTATGGGGTCTGCTCAAATAGATTTGCACACTTCAGTGATCCAAAAACATACTTTTCTCATTCTGAATATCTCTTTTCACCCTCTGTCTGAAACGCCCCCAGCATTCAGTATTGTTATTGTCTGAAAAAGATAATTGCTTTCACATTTCTTACTAGGGAACTAGGGGAACATGTTGGTACATTATCTTGTGTGATCATCTATGCTTTATTACCCATTATTGATTGATGGTTGTTCCACCTATAGCCAATATGCTCTGATTTTAGCTGAGTAACACGTAAGACCTCTGTTCATTAAACTCCATTAGCTTTCTATCCTTAGCTTTTAATGTTTTTCTTCATTTGTGTTCCACTTCTTTTTTTGAGGTTGTAACTTCTCTTGTCCTCTCTCTCTCTCTCTCTCTCTCTCTCTCTCCATTCTTTAACTAGGACATTTTGATAAATTGCCGCAGGGCTGCTACCTCGATATCCATCTGCCCCCTTGTCCCCTACTACCTGGCCGTCGGCTGCTCCGACAGCTCAGTAAGGATTTACGACAGAAGAATGCTTGGCACAAGAGCTACGGGTAGGTCCAGCGTCGCTTAACTGCAACTACCAGCTCTAGGTTTCAGTTTGTCTGGTAACATTTTGGTGGTATTTACTGCTGTGACTTTTCGAACAAATGAATGGACGGATGGATGAATGGTTGAGAGATGGAGAGAAGGATGTACAGATTTAAGTTTTAACTGATACAATCCTGTTGTGATTTAGGATTTTCAGTGTTTTTTTAGTTTTTAGTGTGGTGTTCTCAGCACTTTGAAGCCTACTTGTGTCTTGATATGTTTACATGCAGTCATTTAGTAGAGTAGATCCATTTAGCCAAAAGACTTGTCTTCACCAAGTACACACTCGTGATACATGTGCATTTTAGTGTATATTAGCGCGTTGTGAGTATATTATTTCATTTTATTTATTTTACTCTTCATTTGTTTTTAAATAAAGCATGTGCTTTCCACTCTGCAGGTAACTATATGGGACGGGGCACGACGGGTCTCTGTGTGCGATTTGTCCCTGCCCACCTCTCCAACAAGTCGTGTCGTGTGACATCGCTGTGCTACAGCGGTGATGGGCAGGAAGTCCTGGTCAGCTACTCGTCGGACTACATCTACCTGTTTGACCCCAAAGACGACCAGGCCCGCGAGCTCAAGGGGCCATCAGAAGAGAGGAGGGAGGAGGTGAGGGAGCCCAATGTCCAGGCCTCATTTCAGCCCATGTTTGACTACTTGGAAGTCATTCCAGTGGCTGCCATTTTGGCTCATACACAGTTGCCTAGACAAATGTTTGAGTACTTGGCAATGCTTGGCTCAGTCCACAGGACCTAGTCTAGACCAAATGTAAATGTGACTTGTCTCTCCTCACTGCTCTGTACATAGATGTACGGCAAGGAGATGCTGCTGTTGTAAATTTGTATTACTGGAAACAAGTTAGAAAACCGAACTTGAACAAAAAAAAAAAACCCCACTGGTATTTACAAGAAATGTGTACTTGATTGGGAAGAACCATAGGGGACCCATCCGTAGGACAGTTATAAGCTGAGTACACCTTAAAAGCATTGATTTCCCTTGTGCACACTATCAGGTTCAATCACAATTAGTCCAGTCCAGTGACTGTGTCAGGAGTCTCAGATATCTGAGTGAGTGTATGAAGCTCCAGTGCCCAGTAGGTAGCAGTGAAGTCATTATCCAGTCATCATACAATGTAATGAGATTCCTACTGGCAGTGTTGAAAGCACTCTGAGATTTCCTTGGCCGGGAGTTGAGAAAGCCGTCAGAGATAACGTGCTGTAAATTGCTCGATGTACTTAACAGTAGTGTTGGACGTGTAGTCAGATCGCACTGCCTGTCCTCACCGGAGCGCTCCGCATCTACTCTGTAGCTTGGCCGCGGGCCACCGCGTGTTGTCATACAACCATAATTGAGCAGTATTGAGTTTGGCTCAGGGCAGCCGCCAGGGTACGGGGGTGGGGGGAGTCGTGTCTGTGTTGTGCGCTCTGGCTTCAGTGCCAGACTGATTACAATGGAGATCAGATCTGTGCATAGGCGAGACGCGTCTGGCATACTGTGTGTTGCATAGGCGAGACGCGTCTGGCATAGTGTGTGTTGCATAGGCGAGACGCGTCTGGCATAGTGTGTTTTGCATAGGCGAGACGCGTCTGGCATAGAGTGTGTTGCATAGGCGAGACGCGTCTGGCATAGTGTGTGTTGCATAGGCGAGACGCGTCTGGCATAGAGTGTGTTGCTGTGCGCTTTTGGAGATGCAGTGACGTGTGGTGGGGGAGTAGGGAGGGGCTGGCTTTATGGCCGAAATAGATTGAGCCCGTAGGCACACACACACACACACACACACACACACACACACACACACACACACACACACACACACACACACACACAGATGTTAACAGGTCTCTTGTTCCCAATCTTGCCATCTCTCCAGCTCTCTCATGCTCCCTCTCTCTCTCTCTCTCCCTCTCCCTCCCCCCCCCCCCCCCCCTCTCAAAAACGCACATACACACACACACACTCATGCACATATTCTCTTATTCACGGGTAGATGGGTACTCCCCGTAAACAGTGCAGATGGGATGTTGAGTTGTTTTGGCAACTTGAGTGAAGTACTCTCCGGGTCCCTCTTATAAAGCCATCGAGAGAGAGGGGTGACCCTGAATAACCAGAGAGAGAGAGAGAGAGAGAGAGAGAGAGAGAGAGAGAGAGAGAGAGAGAGAGAGAGAGAGAGAGAGAGAGAGAGAGAGAGAGAGAAGAGAGAGAGAGAGAGAGAGAGAGAGAGAGAGAGAGAGAGAGAGAGAGAGAGAGAGAGAGAGAGAGAGAGAGAGAGAGAGAGAGAGAGAGAGAGAGAGAGAGAGAGAGAGAGAGAGAGAGAGAGAGAGAGAGAGAGAGAGAGAGAGAGAGAGAACGAACTGAGGGAGTGGAGGGAAGGATCATACTATGACAGACCGAACATAGTAGATAACAAGGAGGGGGAGAGAAATACACATACGCATAAACAATTTGAATGACACAGAGCACAACAATGTAGGAGTGCACTGAAGAGTTACTGTGGGAAGTGGAGGGCAGAAGTGAGGCTGAGAGAGAGTCGAGAGAGAGACGGAGAAATGGAGGCTGAGAGCGAGAGAGAGTGAGAGCGAGAGCCTGGCTGCCCCCTCTCTGCCATAATGACTGTCCTGGGCCGGGAGGTGCCCATCAGTCTCTTTCTGCCTGTGGATGGCACAGATGAAGCACTCCTGTGCCACCCACTGCTCTTGGTTCAGTCTCTCCCTCCCTCCCCTCTCCATAGCGCTCTCTCTCTCTCCCTCCCTCCCCTCCTCCCCATAGCTCTCTCTCTCTCCCTCCCTCCCCTTCTCCCCATAGCTCTCTCTCTCTCTCCCTCCCTCCCCTTCCCCTCCCACACACACAGCTCTATCTCTCTCTACCTGCCTGAAAGGTAGCTGGGCTGCTGTCAGCCTGTTGCAAAGGCCACCCGATCTAGCTCTGACGCGGTGCTGATTGGGTTTGCTGCAGTGAATACCTGTTATAAGTTTAGTCCTGATTCATGACATACAGTCATAGCTCGTGTGTACATACGTGAAATGTCTACGTCTAGATGCTACACGTGCAGTGGATATCTACATATGCAGCCACACACATGTAACGCCACACTGGCAAGTACATTCTGGAACACACACACTCGGTTCACAAGGAACGCAGGGGGATTTGAGGTTGGAGTGCAGAGAGAGGTTGTGTGTGTGTGTGTGTGTGTGTGTGTGTGTGTGTGTGTGTGTGTGTGTGTGTGTGTGTGTGTGTGTGTGTGTGTGTGTGTGTGTGTGTGTGTGTGTGTGTGTGTGTGTGTGTGTGTGTGTGTGTGTGTGTGTGTGTGTGTGTGTGTGTGTGTGTGTGGTTGAGAAATGTGCTGGATCACTGCTCCAGTCCCTCAGCTGTCGCACGATGTGTTCAGCTGTGTCTGGACCCCCCCCCCCCCACTGTGTGCTCACATTCCTTTCCAAATACAGCCTCACATGCTGCCCCCTTCACCCCCCAGGGATGGAAATAGCCAGGGAGCCATGGGCAGCACAGAGGGGGAACAGAGAACACTGCCTGCCTCTTTCTCATTATCTCCATCTTCTCTACCTTCTCCACCCTCTCTCTTCTTCTCCACCCTCTCTCTTCTTCTCCACCCTCTCTCTTCTTCTCTACCTTCTCTCTTCTTCTCCACCCTCTCCACCCTCTCTCTTCTTCTCTCTTCTTCTCCACCCTCTCTCTTCTTCTCCACCCTCTCTCTTCTTCAGCATCCAGGCCTACTTCATCACGGTTGCTATAGAGAGACATTAATAACCCTTATTTGTTTGAGTTATTTGTTTAGAGTGGAGACTCAGGGAGTAGCTGTATGATAAACATTCAGGGTGCGATAGCCATGCAACTACATATTACGCTGTGATATAGTGGCACAATCTGAAACCCAATCTGGAGCCTTTTGTGTGTGTGCGTGTGTATATGTGGGTATATATGTGCGTGCGCGTGTGTGTGCGTGTGTATGTACTTACTTTTTTTTATGCATCATTTACATTTTATGCACATTACAAATATTTCATATTTCCTTGTCGTGATCTAGCCTTCTGTCATCACGGTGTCTCATTAAATAGTAGAGGATGGAAAGGATATTTCAGCAGGCTCCATCACATGCTATCAGCCCACCTGCATTGAACCTGCGTGAGTCAGAGGAAAAGAGGAGGAAGAAGGGTCACTTTTACTCAGTTCAAGTGCACAATATTGTAAAAAAAAAACTGAACTGAACCTTTTTGTTGTTTTTGTTGAAATATGAAGGTGTTTTGAGGGGTTTGCAGAGTTCTCTGTCAATGGTTGGGGGTGTTTTGAATTGTATTCATAGTTTGTTGCGTAACCAATCCAAAGGTGTTTCAGAGATGCATGAAAGATGAGCACAGATTACATTAGCCTACGCATTACATACCTATTGACATACTGCACTATCTTGGTAACTCTTCGGGTAGATAGACTTTAGATGCGGAAAACAAAGTCAGTAAATCCCGACCCTAGCCCTTACCATATTATTATCATCATGCTTTAACTGCCCTAAATGTCTTCCTCAGTGTCTGTGGAGTATCATTAGACACAAATACAGGGCATTGAAAAACAAAGTGGGTCAGACATCTCTGAGTTGCGTCAATACGGGAAAGGAAGCAATAAATAGTCCTTATTTTCCCCTTCTTTTTCTTCACCTTGTGTCTGGCTTATGGATGTAGGGTGAGACTTGGGGGTCCTTGCCCTCGTGAGTGCTTTGGAAATCTGATCTGGGGTGCATGAGGAGGGTGTTTATTTCCAGAGAGAGAGACAGAGAGGACGATAGAAAGCGAAAAAGAGAAAGAGAGAGAAGGATATGGAGAGAGAGACAGGTGCAGAGAGAGAGAAGGAGATTGATAGAGAGAGAGCGAGAGAGAGAGACAGCTGCAGAAAGAAGAGAGATAGACAGAAAGAAGCAAAGACATGGAGAGAGAGAGAGAGAGAGAGAGAGAGAGAGAGAGAGATATAGAAAGGGGGAGGGATAGAAAGGGTACACAGTGATCCAGAAAGGTGCTGTGTGACTGTGGCACGTGGCAGGCGGGAGGGAGGGAGGGAGGCAGGCTCACGTTCTTGGGCTGTGTCTCACATCGCTCCCTGGCCCCCTTGCTCTCTCACCGTGTGTTAGGGACCTGGACGCTGGGCTGGTTGAGGTTTGTTGGGCATACAGAGGATAAAATCTGGACTGGTAGGAGGAGGGCTGAATGGCCTGTGGCCTAAAAACAGCTACTGTCCTTGAGCCCTGAAGCGAAGCCCTTAAGCCAACGACTCTTTTGGGGTCTCTGCTACTCATCTCTCTCTCTCGCTCTCTCTCTCTCTCGCTCTCTCTCGCTCTCTCTCTCTCTCTGCTTACAGCTGATCTCTCTGTCTCCCCTGCAAGGGCGTTACTGAGAGAAAAATAGTAGACCTTTGGTGATTACGGTTTAACACCCCTCACTACATTAGAGAGAGTGAGGGAGAGACAGTGTGTGTGTGTGGGTGAGTGTGTGTAATTCTCATGCAATGCAGCTATTGATCACACCTGTGCATTCACATCATCTATGTGAGACAGGTCAAAACTGAAAACTATTTAAAATTAATTCTTCTCCGAATTGCTTTTGAAGCCAAGTTCTGTGCATCAGTAATATTTTCAAAGCAGCCACACTAGTGTTTGTCTAGCATGAGTAGTTCATCTATTAGCAGGTCAGGATTGCTCATAAATTCCTATAGTTCCTGTAGCCTCATTAATGCACTCCTCAATGCTGACGTTGATCCCTAGGCTGATATTGTGCACTGCTGAAGTGTGTGTGTGTGTGTGTCTTTTGGAGGAGAATTGAATGTTGTATAGATTAAAGGCTTTGTTCCAAATGGCTCACTCGTTCCTGATCTTCAGGGCGCTGGAAGGGCATACTGAAAGGGAGCTGGATATGGGGGTGGAGGGGTTGGAGGGGGGATCGTGGGGGAGCAGGGATTTTGGGACCCACTGTGGGATGCAGATGAAAGTGAAAGCGGTGGTGTTGAGGATTGTCACGGGGGGAGAGAGGACTGCTGGGGCAATAGGGTTATTTCTGACACCAACCACCCCCTTGTGTGAGTATGTGTTTGTCTGACAGGGTGTTGACGTGTGTTTGTGTGTCTGTGTGTGTCTACAGCTGAGGCAGCCTCCAGTTAAACGGTTGCGTCTGAGAGGAGACTGGTCGGACACGGGACCTCGTGCTCGTCCGGAGAGTGAGAGAGAGCGGGATGGTAAGTGGAGAAGTGTTGTCAAACACACACGCACACACACACAGACACACACACGGAAACTGTCCCTCTGACAGATACATACACGATCCTGAGGTCCTACTGAGTTTAATTAATACACAAACTTTCACCTCGGACTGGAGTTGTGTATGTAAACTTTTTGTAATGTGCAATCCCTCATTTTCTCACTCACACTCAATCACATGTCGGCAGCCATCAATGTCTCTGTGTTCGTTGCCTCAATTTCTCTGCGACTGATAACTCCTCCCGACCCTTTTTTTATTTCAAGACTGACTCTCTCACACACACACACACACACACACACTCACACACTCACATACCTACACACTCACATACCTACACACTCACACACTCACACACACACACACACACTCCGTCTAAGTCGTGTCTAACCGTGTCCTGGAGTGTACCCTCTTCTGAAGAAAAACTTTCCGTCTGAGCTAATCTCTCCCATCTCTTTAATAATAAGTGCTGAGGCCATCACTCCCTCCCTCACACGGTGAGCCTCTAATCTTCGTCTCCAGAGAGGACTCTGCATGTTAACGAGGCCTTGCCCATACACAGGGACCCCTGTGAAGTCAGATTAGCTTCTGGATTTGCAAATAAATGTCACCCGACTCACAAACATATTTCATGGTTCACAAATAAAGGCCACGCAATTCACAGATGCGTTCGTGAGTCACAAATGAATAGCATGTGATTCACTCATTATTTTGTGAATCACATAGAACTGTCACACGATTCATAAATGTAAACACTGTTACATTTATTTACAGACTGACGAATGTGTATTTATTAGTGTGTTAGTGTTGCTGTGAAGGGGTCCGTTTGGGCAGGCTTGTGGTCCTCATGTGTGTCTTCCTCCTCAGGGGAGCAAAGCCCGAACGTGTCCCTGATGCAGAGGATGTCTGACATGCTGTCGCGCTGGTTCGAGGAGGCCAGTGAGGCCCAGAGCAGTAGAGGGCGCTCTCAAGCCCGACCCAGAGGTAAAGATCTAAGCCTAACACCACAGAGCAAACACGTGCACTACTGCTGCATCACTACCAAAGGACCACTACACACTGTACTGATTTAATATGGCTTGACTTTATATTAACTGTCCAGTGGCATCATTTATGTAATATGTAATACATTGAGAACTGCCAAGTTTTTTTTTAATTAGTACATTACTTACATTAAGTAATTAAAAGATGTTTGCTGTAGGTATGTGGCTAGAGTTACATATGAGATTATGTTACGTACATACATGAGACATACATGCTATTAGTATTGGTTTGAACAGTATGGATTCCTAAATCAATTCCTAAAACTTTTATTTGTGAAGCCAGTTGGAGTCAGAAGTGTCTATTGATCGTCAGCACTTTGACAGGGCTCCCACAGTCATGGAAATTCTGGAAAAGTCATGGGATATTAAATGAACATTTTCCAGGCCTGGAAAACGTTGAATGTTTTGGAATTCGTGAAATTAGATTTTGTCGTATGGATGTCTAATTAAATTGATTATGTTAATGTGCTCTTTCGTTGGGTGAATTTCTGCAGTCTGATACAGTTTCCACTTGAATTGACGTTGGCCTAATTAGCCTATTCGAAAAGGGATGGAAAAGGTTGTTTTATTTTAATTCAATAAATAGGCCCAACTAGTGGAGTAAATTACCCACACTTGTAGGTTGTGAAAGGTCATAGAAATTTCATGAAGGGTCCTTTAAAAGTCATGGAAAAGTTTTCAAATGTTGCCAGTGAAAAAGGCTGGCAACCCTGCTTTGAACAGAGGATAAAGTAGTGTTTACATAACATGCACAATTCATTTAGTTCCCAGTGGCAGATTAAATACTTTTAGATGAGATTAATTCTCTGACCTAAGGCTAGTCTGGCCACACTTCCCTCAGGAGAAATAATAGATAGATTGATTGATTGATTGATTGAATAATATATTGCTGGCAGTCGGCAGGCAGTTTGGATCAGAGTGTTTCTCTCTTCTCGTCACAGGCACTTCTGCCCGGCCAGAGGTTGGAGAGGCTGCGTCTGCTGCCCCAACCCCAGGTCCCCAGGCTGCAGAGGGGGCAGTCGACATGGACAGCCCTTCTGCTGCCTCCGCCACAGCTGCCCCTTCTACTGCCCCTACCCCATCAACCTCTTCTCCTGCACCTGTTACTGCCCCTGCCCCTGCATCAGCCCCGACGGAACCCGTCCCAGAATCCACCGCAGCCTCCACTTCCTCCTCAGGTTCCTCCTCCACGGTCACAGCCCCACCCCCTTCCACCTCATCCTCCAATGAGGCCGCGGCGTCCTCTTCCTTGTTGTTGTCCTGTCCGGACTCGGAACAGAAGAGCCAGGCAGAGGCGGAGGCTGAAGCCACGCCCACTGCCACGTCCACTGCCACGTCCACACCCACATCCACACTCACACCTACCGCCCTTCCGGAGGCTGTCCTCTCAGGTAACAAACAGACACACTCACACACACACACTCTCTCACACACACACACACACACACACAGAGAGACACAGTCTGCACACACCACACACAAACATAATACTCTTCTACATACCCAAATGACACTTTGTGAGCAAAGCTTCTGTTCGCTACATGCTTTCCAAGTGTATAGAGCAGATTGAAACATTGCACCTCCAGCAACTATATCGGTGTGAGGGTAGTTGGTAGCTGTAGCGCATATCCCTCACAAAGACCTTACTGGGAGTTTGACTATCTCATTTAGAATGTGAGAGACGGAGAGAGAGAGAGACAGACAGAGAGAGGGAGGGAGAGAGACGGAGAGAGCGAGAAACGGAGAGAGCGAGAGACAGAAAGAGAGAGAGACAGAAAGATTTTGCGGTACTATAAGGAGCTGTTCTGTGAGGTGTAAATGTCCACTGTGGTGCTCTGCTCAGCTTGTGGGTGATAGATAGATAGATAGATAGATAGAGAGATAGAGAGAGAGGGAGTGAGGGACTGTGTCTTGACTAAGCTCCTTGAGACATTGTCAATTGTTCTGGCGATATATGAAAGCAATTGAATTGAATTGAGTTGAGAGGCAGACTGCTGTCGGTGTCTGTCTTTTTCACCGAGCCACAGCACACAGCTGGGCTCACTTCATCTATCTGTGTCTGTGACCTTGTGTCTTTGTCTGTTTGGGTTTCTCTGGCTGTGTGTCCATCTGTCTGTCTGTGGACAGTATCTGTCTGTCCTCGTGTTAGTGTGGCAATTTTGCTCTCTTTGTTTGACTGGGTCTCTCACTCACATACATCACCTGTCCTTCGGTTTGAAAATCACCCTGAAATCACTCTGAAAGCAGACATTAATCGCTGTGGATGCTCTAATGAATTTTCTAGTTAGGTTTGATGTGTGTGTGTGTGTGTGTGTGTGTGTGTGTGTGTGTGTGTGTGTGTGTGTGTGTGTGTGTGTGTGTGTGTGTGTGTGTGTGTGTGTGTGTCTCTGGAAGGTGTATGTTGCACAGGGTTTATGTGCTATGGGAGGATTTTGGGTGTGTGTGGGTGTGTGTGTGTGTGTGTGGGGCATGCCTCCAGCTTCCTTTGGCTTCCATTTTCACCTTTCGTTTAAGCACTTAGCTCCTGTAAGTGGTAGTGATGGACACTAGAGTAGCTCTAGTCACACTTCTCTTCCTCTGTATGTAATTACTTTCCTCTTTTGTTATTGTTTTTGCTTCTCCCCTTTCCTTTCCTTTCCCCCACCTCTTCCTCTTCCTCTTCTCTGCTCCCTCCATCTCCATCTCTCCTCCCCCTGTCCTTTTCCTTTCTCTCTCTCCATACTCTGATCCTGCTGTCCTTTCCTCTCCTCTCCTCTCTTCTCCCCCTCTCCCCTACTTTCTCCTCTCCCTTTGTCCCCCTTTCTCCTCTCCTCTCTTTCTCCGCCATGACCAGAGTATGGCCCTCGCCGGCTGCCTGTGAGTTTAATATGCAGGCGCTTGCAGAGGCTCCTGCTCTTGGCCGACCCCCCAGGACAGAGCCCACGAGGAGGCCCTGAGCCCCCCCCAGACGAGCGCCCCGCAGGGGCCGCTGCCGACATCGCCCCCCCTGCAGGTTACCACCCCCATCCCCACCCCAAGACCCCACCTTTTGCCACTCTTCTTTTTACCGTCACGCACCTGTTCTGCAAGCCTTTGCCTTCTAGACTGCTCTCCATGGCAACAAGCCCTCAGCTAGTCCCCACAGAAGAACTCTGAGAGGTTCTGCTGATGAGGGATTCTATATGGAACTTCATTGGAACCCTTCGGACTAGTAGTTGCCCTTATTTTTGTCAGGATTCTTTGTTAGAATTCTTTGTTAGAATAAATGGTTCATTTTAGAATTATGTGCAGTTCTCTCTAGAACTCTCAGGTCAGAAAGGGCTCTATCCATACTTTAAAAGTTGGACACACATTCTTCATAAATTCTCGTGCTTCTTTTGTGGGGACAACCCTGGAGAGCCCTTTTGTGCTAAATACACCCCTAACTTACCCTCTTCTCCACCCTAATGCTTAATGCCCCACAATGCGTGTCCCCCATGAGTTGTTGGCTGTTTGTTGCCTGGTGAGTTCACGTGACACCTGGTTGATTTGAGGCTGTCCCCTGGAGCACTGCTTATACCCACTCTCTACCCTGCACACACACCTTTAGAGTGGGACAGACAGACAGACAGACAGACGGACTCACATATTCTTTGTGTATCACAAAGATTGGCAAATTTCGAGTGCTCTCAGTTTTGTATTAAATTGCTTTCAAGACAATTTGGCACTCAAAAAGTGTTTTCATCCACTTATTGGTTACCAGTTACTAATGGGAAAGGCCCCATTACTGGATTTTGGTTTTAGTTGAGATGTTGTCATAAAGAGTTCCCCTGTTGCTGATGCACTTGGCTTTGTTTGGCATGAAGTCCCAGCCTCCTCACTCCCACCCCTCACTCCCGCCCCCACCCTTTGGTACCCAGACACCTCCAGTCACCATGGCGTGTTTTGTGTGACCTATTTGGCACGTGTGTGCATCTCAGTTGGACACAACATACGTCAGTTTGGTCAGGGATAGTGTGTTTGGGATGGTGCTTGTGGCTGGGTACGTCATCATTTTTTACCCCTGTGCAAGTGCGTGTGTGCGCGTGCGTGTGTCTCTGCACAGATATTGTGATGCTATATCGCTGCTATCACCTTTTGTGGCCTTTGTGAAACTTGTACTGAGTGTATCCATGCCTTTGGTACAAGGGGGAGTGATATTTTCGGACAGATATGTGGATGTAGTGATGAGGCCTGTTGGCAAGTTCTGGTCTTGTTCCTGTTCTGTTGGCTGCAGTATTTTAGGTGATGCCTCTTTGGCAAGCAGGCCTGAAAACAAGGAAGGCAGAGTTAAAACAGGGGAAACTGATAGATGGTTCTTAAGGTTCTGGCCCAGGGTGATGTCATGCAGTGGGGGACCTGCCCTGATTCACTGCAGTCCTCCAAGCTGCCATTAAATGAGTCCGTTTTTTAGTACTTGTTAATCATTTTGAGCTCAGTTCAGTGGTATCAGTTTATTTGGAGCGCCATTCAAGCAGTAAATGTCACAGCGTGCTTTATAGAAACCTTAGCATAATCCATACCCGTAACTTATGCATTCGAGTATGTAGGCAGTGAAGCTTGAGAAGGAACAGAGGTCTCAGGGAAGAACTGCTTTCACTTCTCTTTTGCTACTTTTGTAGGACTTACATGGCTTTGCTATTCTAAGTTAAGATTCTCTTCTCTAAGCTTCTCTCTGCTTTGCTCCTTTTCACCAAGCTTTGGTGGTGAGGGCATATTTGAGCACTCCTGCATCCCAGTCTACTGCGGGTGTGGTTTGAGTGATGTTGAAGGTCAGGGTTCACTTGTGTTTGAAATCAGAGTCGTTGTACGCAGGACTTTAAGTGCATTAAATATGAAATAAGGTATTGATTCTACCTTTAACTTGGGTGTCCTGTAGGACTATGGTGTAGCATACATGAATGAGATGACGGTGACCTTCCTTAACCTTTGAACTGTCTTTGTCTGCATTTTGATTGGTCTGTTTGTGACATCTGGTGTGAGTTGTTGCCCTTGGCGTTGCACTCCCTCTGCCTGTTCTCCTGCTGTTGTTTGCTGTTGTTTACAGTTGTTGTTTGTTTGCTTGTTTGTTTGTTTAGTGAGTCTTGTTTGTGTTCCAGATTCCCCCTCGTCTGTGGTAAACAAACAGCTCGGATCCATGACTCTGGATGAGCAGCAGGGTGCGTCACCTCTCGTCTTTTCTTTTGCCCCCTCAACCTCAACCTTCACCACTATTCTTTCTTTTTTTTATCCTTTCCTCTCTCATCCTCCCCTACCTATCTTCCCTTCTCACCCTGTTTTATCTGTCCTTTTTGTGTTGTATTGGATCAGTCCAGCAAAATTTCGATAAACCCGAACACACCCGGCATTGGTTTAAACGTTTTTTTACCAACTTGCGAGTGGGGGACCCAATGCTCAGGAAGAGAGTCCCAGAAGAAAAGCACACACAGCTTTTCTACTATTCAGTGATGACACAACATGTTTTCAGTGGAAAGTTACTGTTGGGTGGTGGGGCCTGTTGGAAGAAGACCGCACGTGGGTAGCAGAGTGTCTCAAGGACATCCATTAGGGAGGAGAAGTACCTCCGTCACGCTGAACACCTTATCTTTTAACTGCGGAATGATCCGGTACAGACTAAAATCAATCTGGTAAACAAAGAAGTGCTGGTAAACAAAGAAGAACGAAAAAAAATAATTATACATTTCCATTACAGTCTGCATATGTGGGACATGTTCCCTTCAGCAGTGCAGGGTTGTGCAGTAAGAAAGCTCTCCGCTCCTTATCTCTCGTGCCTTGTCTATCACCATCATCTGCAGAAGAGCACTCCAGCAGCCAGCAGAGACAGTCAGGCTATCAATGATGAGGAAATGACACAGAGGGTCACAAAAATGGTGCACACACAACATTTCTCTGCCACAGAAAGCTGTCATGGTCCTTGCATCTCTCTGTTTAAAACCGGTGACTTAAACTCCCTCTGAAGCTCTCAGACTCTTTCAGGTGTATTAATTATATCATTAATAGACTTTATGCACATTTTGTTTAAGCTTAACTCCGGAAGGAGAGAGCAGCTCATAGCTCCAGCCTTGCAGCATGGCTTGTGCAGATTGCCTTCAGGGTTGGCCTCACGTGCCCGTCCCATAGCGTTTGCGTTTTGTTTTTATTCAAACTGTATTGGCTTTTCTGAACGTTGACTGCACGGCAAGTGGAAGGCACTCTGAGGCTGCCTGTTGAGGAAGAGGAAGGTCAAAGTTCAGAGGTCATTTTTCTTTTCCCAAAATTCTGCCGATGGTGACTTTGTAATTTGGTGTTTTGTGACCACATCCTAAGAGCAAAGAGGAACCGCAGAAATCATCCCAGCATCACTGATTCCTTGTCTGTTTTCTGACTTGCATGGTGGCAGTGTCTGAGCTTGCCATCGCACCAGTCTCCACTCCTTGTGTTCTCTCTCTTCCCTTGTACCACACAAGCTTGCAAACCCTGTCAGTGTGGAATGTGTGTGTGTGTGTGTGTGTGTGTGTGTGTGTGTGTGTGTGTGTATATATCTGTGTCTGTCTTTTTATTTCACTCTCCTGTGTGTATGTCACTCCAAACCACATCACCGGACCCATCAGAGGACGATTTCAGGGCTCTCAGGAAAGTTCTGGAAATGACGGTCCTCTGATGGCTGTTGAATGTGTTTGTCTGTTGCATTTTAATACCTCAAGTTGTAGTGTGTGAGTCTTGTGTTTGTAAATGTGCTGCTCAGTAGCCAGGCTCATCCAGCAGCTTGCGTGGTGTTAAAATGAAACCCCCTCTCTGAGATTCATGAGTGAGCCTCTTCCTTTAACCTATCAGAAGCTTAGAGAAGCTCAAAGCCCACCCTCTGAGGTGTCAGTCAAACATGAGGAGTACAGGTGGTAGGTTGGACGGAAAAGGGGGAGGGAGAGGGAGGTGGGGGGAGGATTGGAGATGTTTATAGTTTTAGTTATAATCATAGTTGTTTAACTGCAACATTGTTGCTTGATTCAGTCTGTTCTTTTCTAAAACATGTTGTGACAGTAGAGTCTGTAGTTTGATATTCAAGCACATCAGTATTTATTGAGACTTTAAAACAATGAGATATGCAGATAAATCCAGGTAGTTTCACAAAATGTCACATTTCAATAAATAGTTGGATGAATGTACGTCATTTGCTACAGTAGAACTCAATCTCCATTTCGCTCCTCGTCTGTCTCTCTTTCTCCTTGGTTACCTGTCTCTCTTTCTCTTTGGTTACCTGTCTCTCTCCATCTGTCTCTCTTTCTCCTTGGTTACCTGTCTCTCTTTCTCCTTGGTTACCTGTCTCTCTCCATCTGCCTCTCTTTCTCCTTGGTTACCTGTCTCTCTCCATCTGCCTCTCTTTCTCCTTGGTTACCTGTCTCTCTCCATCTGCCTCTCTTTCTCCTTGGTTACCTGTCTCTCTCCATCTGTCTCTCTTTCTCTTTGGTTACCTGTCTCTCTCCATCTGTCTCTCTTTCTCCTTGGTTACCTGTCTCTCTCCATCTGTCTCTCTTTCTCTTTGTTTACGGTCTCTCTCTGTCTGTCTCTCGTTCTCCTTGTTTACCTGTCTCCTTCTATTCTCCTTTCTCTTAACTTATCCTTTTCTCTGACTCTCTCCCTCTCTCACTTTCTCCATCCCACTTTCCTCTCTCTTACTCTCGTCTCTCTCTCTCTCTCTCTCTCTCTCTCTCTCTCTCTCTCTCCATTGCTGTGTTTCTACCACAGGTAGCATGGAAGCCTCAGGGACTGTAAGCTCGAGTACGGGTGGAGCTGCAGGTGGAGTGAGTGAAGAGATGGCAGTCACACCTGGGCCTCCACCTGAGCCCACGCCCCTGCCAGCCCCCCCGTCAGCCTCCACCTCCTCCATCACTGCTGGCACCAGCTACAGCAGCTCTGTGTCTGCGAGCAGCCGGTCTGGTACATCAGAACCGGTTCTGAGTCTTCATTACAGCACAGAGGGGACCATCACCAGCACCATCAAACTCAACTTCACAGACGAGTGGTGAGAGATGGGGGAGCGGGCTCTTGTTGGAAATCTTTGGTGTTGGATGACATCATCTTTGGTGTAATGTCCTGAGTGTGTTCCAGTTTGTCGTTATGATGACGAAGTAGAGGCGGAAGGAGATTCTTTACTTTGATATAAATGAGACCACTTTTATAGTGAATAGTTTTCTTGTTTGGATACTGCTGAATGGTTTCCAAGACAGACAGACACCCAGTATGGTAAAAGGTAGCTGCTGAATCTGTCCCTGGGCTGATGTGGATATTATGCTCATGTTTAGATGAAGAAGGGACTGGATCTGATCAGGGCTGCTCTTGTGTTGGCTTTTCTTTCGACAGGAGCAATCCTGCCTCCAGCTCCATAGGGGCCGGCACTGGTGGTCGTAAGCCTGATGAGAGTCAGGCAGCAGAGAGAGGTGAGAAACACTGGTCCAATAAGATGTTGTCATTGATGAGAAGTTGTTGCCTAAAAGGTTGCCTCGACATGCTACACAACACAACATTGCGGTGTGCCCACATAAAGACTAGGATGTGTGTATGTACAGTATGTGTTTGTGTAAGGTTTGGTGTCATGTTTTGGTATAACACAGACATTATTTACTCCAATAAAGCATTTAAAAATAATGGGCTAGTCCTATTTGCAGTAGTAATATTTGGGTGTAAAATGTTCCAGTGACACTTAAACAGGCCACAAGATAGTCCTCGTTACACAATGGATGAGTAATAAGTAACTTGAGAAAGTGACACAGTCAGGTCACCTCAATTTATTTAGAACTTTAATTTGAGAACTTTTATTATATCGTCACGATTGACTGGATTAATAGTACTGCCAGCAGTATTCAGAAATATAAGAAGACTGTCATAGTAACAGACACCATATCTTAACTCACCACCCCTCTGTCTAGTTGAGCTGGTTCATTATGCTCACTGAACGCCTCTCCTCTTCCCCCAGTGGTCTCTCCTCCTGGTCAGGCAGCCCAGGACAGGCTGGCTCCTCCGGCCCGCTCGAGCGACTCTGACCGCGGCAAAGAGAAGGTCTCCGCCGCCTCTCAGGGCAGCTCTTCGGCACAGGCCCCTGCCCCGGTACAGCCCAGTGCCCCCCGCACAGCCGACACCGGGGGCCCGTCATCCTCCTCCTCCTCCTCCTCTGTTCCCTCCTCTTCTTCAGGGACCCTGGGTGCCGGTGCGGAGGGGGTGGGGGGGGACGAGTCCTGCAGGCGGGCGGAACCCCCGGGAGAGGGAGATCCCGCCCAGCCGCCTCGTGCCAACCAGGACTCGGATGACAGCGACGACGACCCCATCCTGATCCCCTCTGCGCGCTACAGAGGAGGACAGGGACAGAGGTGAGGAGAGGCCCCTTAGATTACAGTACATTAGGTTCGGTCTATGCTAGTCTATCACTGATCCGGAATATTCTCTCCAGTCTAGGAAATGCTTAAGAAAAAGGCTTAAGCCTGTGGAGAGTACATTAATGACATAATTGATTTCCCTCATTTTTTTCTCGTACAAATGTTCTGAACAACAGCAAAGGAAGATTATACTGAAAGTCCCTCTGTAGTATTTTCCTCTTCCTTCGTATTTCATTCCCCTGTTCTACGCAAACGGCCGTGGTTTGCTTGACCTGCACAAAGCTGTGAAGTGAATCCTTGTTCTTCCTGTTAGGTTTAATTTCAGAGGAACACCAGTAGGGGATAGGATGATCAGGTAAAGTCGTTGAGGCATGTGTGGCGACTACTAAACCCAGTACTAAAGGTCCTTCTTTGACATGATTCTCCAGTTAACCCACAACAGCACTGCAAATTCAACTGGAGCGTGACCCGGTTGAAGGCTCATTTTGCACAAAGAGCGATGCCGTTGCTTTTCTGCTTTTGTGATACAGTGTGAGAGTGTCATGGAGTTTTTTGGCAACATGAAACACAGTTACTAACTGGACATCTGTGCATGTAGAGCCGATCTGTTTGGGATGACATGGTTGTTAGTTGTGTAGACCCCAGCATGTGCTCTAACGTTTGGACTAGTATAGAAGTCGTGCAGTTTTGGAGTTGCAATATGCTATTAACAGAACTAGTCACAGTGCATGGGGGAGATGATGATGATGATGATGATGATGGTGTTGTGTTGTGTTAGGGTGGTCAGGACTGACTGAGATCCGAAACTATGGATGTGTTTTGTGTGAGTGTGTGTTGGTTTTCCTTTGCTGGCCTGAAATGTCAGATATCTGAAGAGTGATTTCTTACACTTAGCTTATTTCCTTTGTAATTAGCCATGGATGGTTTTCTTACCCCATAAACACGCTTCCATAAAGGACACACACATACGCCTACACACCATCCCTCCCCCTCCTCCTTTCAATCACTCACTTTCAGCTGTTCCACCGTATGGATATCTTAAGTGTCACAGTTTGAACAGGTCAAACACCATGAAAAAAAAAAAAACATGCTGATGTTCTTCATGAGCGGGACCGGAACCCTGGGTGACATTTTTACCTTCAGAACGTGACCTTTCTACCCCGCTCCACATGTGCTCCTTCAGGCGTTCCGCCGCGGCCCGAATCCAGGAGCTGTTCCGCCGTAGGAAGGAGCGTCGAGAGATGGAGGAGAGCGAGACACAGAACATCAGGAGACCTACGGTCAAGATGGTGTACAAGGGCCACCGCAACTCCAGAACCATGGTACAGAACCTCCATTCGGATCTCTGCCTAATGTCTTCAGCAGAATATGAGGCTTTGGATTATATCCATCATAAAATATAAAAGCCCCTTTGACAGTCATCAAATTTATATTCTTCAGGGTGTGTCCCGTCTCAGTAGCTTGATACCGCCTCATTCTGCATGAGTTATTCAAAAGAAAAAAAATATTCTTTGTGAAATAAATGAAATTATTAGCATGTGTTTATGTCTGTGTATCTTTTGTCATTTGGCAGATCAGTCTACCTTTCAATGTTAACTATGGCATGCCAAAGATGAAACTGCATGAAGTGTTTGTCCAGTATTTAACATCTCTTTTGTGTGTGTGTGTGTTTGTGTGTGTGTGTGTGTGTGTGTGTGTGTGTGTGTGTGTGTGTGTGTGTGTGTGTGTGTGTGTGTGTGTGTGTGTGTGTGTTTGTTTGTGTGTCAGATTAAGGAGTCGTGTTTCTGGGGCAACAACTTTGTGATGAGCGGCTCAGACTGCGGTCACATCTTCATCTGGGACCGGCACACGGGCGAGCACCTCATGCTGCTGGAGGCTGACAACCACGTGGTCAACTGCCTGCAGCCACACCCCTACGACCCCAGTCAGTATTTCTCCCACACCTGGGCTGTCCCTCTGTCTGTCTGTCTGTGCCTGCCTGCCTGTCTGTCTGCCTGCCTGCCTGTCTGTCTGTCTGTCTGTCTGCTTGCATCCACACCCCTACGACCACAGTCAGTGTCACTCCCACACTGGGGCTTTCTCTGTTTTTCTGTCTGTCTGCCTGTCTGCCTGTCTGTCTGTCCACCTGCCTGCCTGCCTGCCTGTCTGTCTGTCCGTCTGCCTCTGTCTGTCTGCCTGCTTGCAGGTGCACCCCTACGACCCCAGTCAGAATCACTCCCACTACAGGGCTTTCTGTCTCTGTCTGTCTGTCTGTCTGTCTGTCTGTCTGTCTGTCTGTCTGTCTGTCTGTATGTCTGTCTGTCTGTCTGTCTGTCTGTCTGTCTGTCTCTGCTGTTTCTTTCTCTCACTTAATTTGTCTGGCCAATTACCTATCCATCAGTATCAGACCCTGTGCCAGATGGGGACCTCTTCGGTTCTTTGGTCATGAATGCTTCCCTCCTATCATCGATCTATGTATCAGTCTGTCTGTTGGCATATTCATCTATCTATATCTGTCTGTCTGTCTGCCTGTGTGTCTGGCTCTCTGTATGTTGTTATGTCTATCTGTCTATCTCGCTATCTCTGTCCATCCGTCTGTCCATCTATCTATTTATTCAGCTATAATTCATATATTTATATAAGTGACTTAATTGTTTGTGTTATCAAACTATTGTGTACGTAGTGCTGTGCCATTGTGGATGAAGTCCTGGACTTTGATTTGTTTTTCTCTTTCAGTCCTGGCCTCGTCTGGTATTGACTACGATATCAAACTTTGGTCTCCGCTGGAGCAGACCGCTTCCTTTAACAGAGACCTTGCTGAGGAGGTACGCCAAAGTTCTTTTATTACCTATAAAGCCCCAGATTAATCCGGCTTCAATTCTGTTCTTCTCCACGCAGTTTTAATGAAGACTAAAATCCCTCTTCCTGTAATAGATGTTCTCTTCTCCTTTCCCTTTCCTCTTAATTGAAGCAGGAAGCACTGGTCTTTTGCTCACTCTGTGGTGCTTACATTGCTTACCATAACAGACTATTTAGAGAGTAGATTTATCAAAAAACATTTAGCCATTTTCAGTGCAGTCTACTACAGAATAACCTGAGCTGCAGTTCTTAACACCAGCCCCCAGAGGGCAGTAGACCTCCACCATCAGCAGCATTGGCAGCAGTAGCAGAAGCCCTAGCGTAGGGTGTTGGCGTGTGGCTGTACCGGGTCTGTTTATGTTCTGCTGGGGTGGGACTGGTCCCGCAGGGCTCGGCTGGGCTGCGCGGCGCTCGCTGGCTGTATATAGAAGTTCACAGAGGTTCAGCACGGCAGCAAGGGAGTGGTGTGTGTGTGCGCTCGCTGGAACAGCTCCCAGCCTGAGGAGAACCAGAACCAGAGGCGGAGCAGGCGAGTGCTCAGCCCAGTGTCTCATGATGATGAGGTCACCCTCGTTGAGCAGATGAGGTGTTCTCCCCTAAAACAAACTCCTGAAAGAGCCTCTTCATCTGCTGGGCACTTAGGCACCACAGGGGCCCTACTAATGTGTCTCATAAGGCCTCATTGTTTTGTTGTTATTTATTTATGGTGTAGGGGACACAGATTATGTGCTGTGTAAGAACACAGGGTTCTTGTTTTTTTTTTAAGAGACACAGGGTTCTTGTTCCCTGCAAGCCATACAGAGTTCCTGTACTCTGTAAAGGACCCAGAGTTCCTGCACTCTGTAAAGGACCCAGAGTTCCTGCGGAGTGTAAGGTACACTGGGTTCTTGTACTGTGTAGACAACTAGGGTTTTTGTTTCATGTAACTGTTGTTGTGCTGTGTAAGAGAAACAGGGTTCTTGTACCGATATGAGACGTTTGTGTTGTTTATTAGCTCTGGCTATCTGTAGTGTCTGTAGTATCTTGGCAAAGGGAACTGCAGTGGTGTGCACTGGGTGACTGTGTGTCATCTTGCAGGTGATCGCTCGTAATGAGCTGATGCTGGAGGAGACCAGGAACACAATCACAGTACCGGCCTCCTTCATGCTGCGGATGCTCGCCTCGCTCAATCACATCAGAACGGGTGAGAACAACACACACACACACACACACACACACTCAAGGATTTTTTTCTTGCCGGCCTGGTGTCCAGAAATAATTTATTCTACCAGACCAATGTGAAGTTGAAAAGAAAGACAAAAGAAGGCCATGTTGTCATCGGTTTGACCGTTACTATGATGTCACCCTGGGGTGGGTAATGTCCAAATCCTACCCGTCTTGCCCTAGTGTAGACTACAACTGCAACTTTGCAGCACCATTTTATTCAAATATGATGCAATCAAAAACTGTCAAACTGTCCTGCTAAGCAACCATAGGTTAGACACTACAGAACTTAAGACGACACACTGAATGCAGAAATGCGTTGTTCACTGTTGCATATTTCTTTCCTAACCTATGCTGCAAGTTATAGCCTATAACTTCACAAGATTATTATCAAAGAAACAGCACTACAAAATGAGATGAATCCTATAAATTGTTTATTTGTCAACATCTGCAAAACGTGGTTTAGACATCATAACGGCCCCTGTGAAGGGAATAAGCCTATTTACTCTCTTAAGGATGCTGGCATTTACTGTCAGGTTACAGACTATCAAACTAATCCAGAGAGCCACTGATGTTTCTGATAGATTACACCCTCCTTGAAAAAGAAAAAGAATAATTTCATTAGCTAATCACCATGATGTGTGATTGTCAAAATGGAATTTTCTCTTCATTGCCACTCGTGTGCATGAGGTGAAGGCTTTGGAGGGGAGAGCTCATACTGAAGCTTCATGGACAATAAAACACAATAGGATCAAATCCGTTTTCTCCCCACTCCCTCTCAAATGGGAGTAGAAGCGGTCGGATTTTGTTACACGCATGTTACATTAATCAGTGAAAAAAAACAACATGATAACAATACAATTTCTGATTTATTTGCTTTGGTTAACAAATGAATGTTCTGTTTAAGGATACATTTGTGTTTTTGTATGAATATTATTACTGGACATTTTGACCGGCAAGTTTTTAATTGATCTTTTTTTTTAATACCATTTTACCAGGCAAAAAACAGTAATTACCGGCTGACGGAAACCCTGTCACACAAATTCATGGATCACGCCTACACACACCTATCTGCAGATGTATGCACGGTTCTCAGAAATGTGTGCATTCTCACATCCTGTTTCACACACACTAATGCAGGCGTAGCTGCTCCCACGCACATATGCATACAAAACACTCACTCGCACGTTCTACCTCTCGCTATCACACACAAGTACCCATCGCACATTAACACACATACGCACACATCCATGTGCGTGCCTAGGACAAATACACACCCCTTTTTCTTTCTGTTTCCCTGTTTTTTTTGTTTTGTGTCCTGACACAAACATAAACAAAGACAGGAAGTAATCACTCACTCACAGACATACATACATACATACACACACACACACACACACGCACACGCACACACGCACATGCACACACACTGTGCGTGGAGTGTGTGTCTGTGAGTTGAGTGTGTGTGTCTGTGAGTAGAGCTGTGTGTGTATCTGTGACTAGAGTGTGTGTGTGTGTGTGGAGGTGTATCTGTGCTGCAGTGAGTTTGGGGGGGTATGAGTAGGGTTGGGTACCGAGAACCGGTACCAATATGGAACCGGTTCCAATACAACCGGTACCTACCCGGACCGAAATGCAACGCAGATTTCGGTGCTTCATTTCGGTGCCTGAGCCAATTGAACACGGTCGCTAGGCAGATTCCGTGGGGCACATGTTAAACTGCCCCAGCTTCCAATGTAAACTTTGTCCTGTGTCGCTCACGCTCATTGGTGTTTTCATAGCAACAGTCTTATGACAGTGAAGAGCAGGCAAGCACAAACAGAACTAGCCATCAACCTTTTAACAAAGAAAATACCGAAAGGTAAACGGTCAAAAGTGTGGCTGTATTTCGCATAAAAAGATTCAAACATCGCGACGTGCAGCAAATGCAACAAAATAATTGCGTGAAAAGAGGGGAGAGAAGGCAAGAGTCAACGGCAGATCAGCAACTGAAGACTGAAAAATAAACGGAGATGACAGATAAACTACCAACGGTAGTCTCTTAAAGGGGCAGTACACATTTTCTCGTACTCAAGTAACAAGATTAACTATGAACAAGATAGAAAAGATAGGTATAAACAAATGATAAAATGGTGAAATTTCATGAAATAAATGCAAACAAAATAATACATTTTTGACTCCAAAGGCAAATATGCTCATATTTTTGCAAAAGAAGTTTGAAGCTGTTTTTTGTATTTATTTAAGTATACTATAAACTGTTGTTTACAGTTAATATAATGTTCATAGTTTGAAGTTAAAAAGTTTGAAGCTGTAGTTGGAAGCCAGGTGTTTTGTATGTATTTATATTTATAATATACTTTAAACAGTTAATATATTGTTCAATTTGAAGAAAAAAAATTGCCTTGGCAATAAAAAAAGCCTTTCTTTAATGTTGTCAATCGTCGCTTTGCGCTTAAAAAAAAAAAAAGTATCGGTTCCGGCACCGTTTAGGCACCGGTATCGTTTTAAAAGTATCGGTTATGTACCGGTATCGGATAAAAACCAAACGATACCCATCCCTAGGTATGAGTGGAGGCAAACCCTGGTAAAGCCTCAGACTCCTGTCAGCTTTACCACCTCAGTGGCTCCACTTCCAGTGGCTGGTGCTCATATAAAAACACAAGGGCAAAATACAGATTTCATACTCACACTCTAGTCACAAATACACACAAAGCTCTACACTCACTCACTCACTCACACTCTCTCTCTCTCTCACTCTCTCACACTTTTGCGCTCTGACTCACTCACTCAAACGATCTCATTCCAGGAAGCTTTATTGGTATGACCACTAAAAATTCAGATCAGACAATCTCAGAACTTTGAAAAAAACAAACCAATAAATAAACCACCCCCACACTATATTTACACCTATACATGTAGTGTATATATGCACACACACATATCAGACGAAAGAGGAGGGGAAGGACTTGGTGTAAGCAGAGAGACCAGGAGCTAAGGGTGGTGTTGTTGTGTGGGAACAACAGGGGATTGTGCTGATTAGGCTATGTTGTCCCTCTCTCTCTCTCTCACACACACACACACACACACACACACACACACAAACACACACACACACAGTTACCATCACTCCTTTTTTTTTTAAATCCTTTCCTTTTTTTCCTGCAGACCGTCTTGAAGGTGACCGCTCAGAAGGATCCGGACAGGACAATGAAGATGAGCAGGATTCTTAAGTTGCCCTACTCGGGAAAATCAGCGAAAGAGAAAAGAAAACTTCTTTTGCAGTGAAAGCACTTGGACATTTTGGATTTGTACGAGTCATGAAAACAAACATGTAGAATATTTCCTTAAAAATGTAGCTCTAGGTCCATTTGTAGGCCCCCCCCCCCCCCATTCTTTTTTATGATGACTTTCTTACTGACGTGTCCTTTTGAGTTATGTGCATATGAATAAGAAAAAAAAGTGTGAATGCAAGCCAGATGATCTATATAAAGACCATGGAAGAGATACTGAGGTGCCTGGTCTCCCCAGAGCATTAAGTGCAATATTTTTGTTAATGGCAGAGTTTGAGACGTGGTCCGTCGTTTAAGTGTGAGATTTCTAACTGTAGCCCATGAGGTTTAAAAAAAAAAAGGAAAAAGAAAAAAAAGAATACCTGAAAACGTTTGTATGACGGTTGTGCATGTAAAATATGAGAAATTATGCTTTAAAATAAACCATTTTATTGTTGGAAGAAACCTATTTCCTGTGTACTCAGCAGTTCTGTTATGGTGGCTCTGAGGGACTCGGGAAGTGTTTTTCCTGGAAAGTTTTCTGCATTACAATGAACAATTAGGTGTTGCTCCCTCATTTACCTTATCTCAAAGAGGGTGCTGTTGTGGGTCTTGCCTTGGACGTGTAAATGGGAAACATTTCGGTTATTTCCAAACTTGATAACCCACTTTATTTGGAGCGCTTGCGAGGCTTGCCTCATTTCCATACAGGCTTTACTAGCAAACAAAAGTGTTTCTCTCGTGACCTGCTTTTTACACCACTGAAAGTGCTTTGTGTGGGCCGTGAGTAAGCCCTTAATCTCTGCAATTCCACTTCCTTATGACCAAAACTTCTGGAGTTTTCCACTGGGACAAGTTCCACAGCACCTAAGAGAGAGGCAGATACTTGCCATGATAACGCACACTGACCTGTGAAAACTACTGGTGAAAACTACTTGTTAACAAACTGAAGATTTATAGGAATATTTAAAAGACAACACGATTACAATAAAAACAATGCCATTTCTGTTGCAATAAATACAAAGATTTAAGGCAGCCGTTCACCTGGTTAAAAGAAGGCATTACCAAATGCACATATCTAACCCCATTATCAAATTAATTAATGTCTACATATGCACTAAACTAGCAGACTCTTCCATCATAACCAATTTCCATAGAGCAGAAAGTTGGCAGCGCTTCAAAACTGGATACCCACCAGGGTCATTCTCCCTTCCAGCAGGCGCTCATGCAGCCAGGCCGTGAGTGAGTGGGCTGGATCGATATCTGTGCTGGGTGCTCCTCCCTGGCGGTTATGGCCGTGTGCCCGGGGCCACAGATGGCCTTTTGTTTTGGCAGCTGTCCTGTCCTGTCGGCCACAGGACTCCTCTTTATCGCCAGGCCTCTTATTACAGGGCCCGCGGGGCCAGGGCAAACAACCCGTCACTTCTCCCGCCCTCGCTACCACCCCACACTTCCGTCTCAGACCAACACGCGGCTGAAACGGCTCCTGGGTGGAGTTCTTGTTAAACATGATGTTTCCAGACTTAGGGCATTGATGGTGATGGCTTCTTTTAAACGTTATACCAATATTTCTGTGTGTGTTGTGTCAGTTTCAGGCATTTTAATTGCTTTTGTTCCTATCTGTTCATAAGTGCATAAAAAAAATTATAAAGATGTGTATATTATACAGCAACATTATCATTTCTCTCTGTTAATGTACTATGTCTAGAGGCACGTTTAGATTTTGACTACCAAAACTATACTCTATGCTGTAGACCTAAACATTCATTCAGGCTTTCAAAGCATCAATGAGGAAAAACTTGATTTATTTGAACAATGATTTGTTGAGTTAAGGAGTTTACTGGCGTTTCGATCAGTGCATGGGATACTTGCATCGAGTACCAAACACCAAATTGGATGGCTGTAAACTGGACCTGGTGCCCATCACCAGATTCAGGCTGGCAAAAGCATTAGGCACAGTGTGTCTCATGTTGCCCAGAGGAGTAATGTGAGTGGGACAATCGGTTGACAGTAGAGACACAGATGATATCTCTGGTACAATGTCTAGAAAAAAAGATTTAATTCCACAATACAGTACAAAATGCCTATGTGAAAATAACATAACAGTAACAAAACACGGTAAGGCTTCCTATTATTTTTTTTTCCAATGTTGATTTGTGCTCATGAAAACCAGCACGTGCTTTCTTACTCTTTAGGGAAACTGCATTGGCCTACACACTGTTTGCTGCAAACAGGCTTTGGGTGAGAGGAAAGCCAGCGTGGGATTTCTCAACCCAGTGGTCAAACTTTAATTCACGCACTTACCGCACAAGGTAAACAGACAAGATGATATAAAACACAGAAGATCTCGAACCGGTGGCCACATCCTCTTCAGTGGAGGGGCTTGAACGGCGCCATCAGTTGCTCGTCGTTTGTCAGGTGCGATTGTTCCTAGCGTGCCCCCTGCGAGGACTTGTTCAAACACGCAACGATGGCGGAGAAGGGGGCGGAATGACAAACAGCTGGTCCCACGTTCCTGTACCATTACATTCAGAGTTCATGCGGCCGTGGACGGGTGATTCAGAGCCTTGGCCTGGCGAGATATTTCAGCGCTCTGAGAGAGTTTAGCTTTGAGGTAGCAGTCTTTTTTTTTGGGGAGTGTAAATACTTGCGCTTACTACCTAAACACAGATTATACTCGCAGTAATATCGTAAATGAATGTGTACAACGTCCACACGAACAAACACACACACACACACACACACACACACACACACAAAATTCCTTATAGTGGAAACTTAAGATACAGTGGTTAAGGCTTCCTATGTTACTGATAGGAGAAATGTAAGACTGAGTTACATATTAAGTAAGGCTGCCAGTCTTCAGTACCAGTGATACATGATGCTCAGATTGTGTCCCTTCATGATCTCTGTTAGCTCTCTGGACTTGAGACCACAGGAACATGGCAGAATCATGAGAATAACGTCTTTTCTTCTCTTGATCTCTTTCAAAGTCACCGGGGAAAAAAATAAAGCTCAGTCGCCGTCTTCCTCGTCCTCGTCCTCTCGCTGGTCGTCTTTCACTATTCCTTCATCGATGCTCTCCATCCTCAGTCTCTGTCCGTCCAGGTAGCGGGGCGCCCGCTGGACATTGCGGCTCGTGAACAACGCCCCCGGCAGTGGAGGCAGGGAGGGCGTCCCCTCTCCGAAAATCTGCAGCCTTGCGTCGCACTCGATGGCCTTGGCCAGGCAGGAAGCAAAGGTGTCCAGGGAGTTGTGGAGCTCGGCTTTGACCAGCACGGCGGCAGTAGGGGGGGAGGAGTCTGCTGAGGGGAAAGGGAACATGGTGTTAGCGAGGCTCGGATATAAATGTGGAATACCTTAACACAGCGAGGTTGACACACAAGGTGGCAAAAAGCAAACAAAAAACACTGATTCATGAATGTCACATGATGTGAATTGCATTATGTTTAGTTCTTAAGTTCTTAAATTCTTGAGGTTCCTCCAGACTGGGCCAAAGCTCTACACAACAAACACTAACTGGCTGAACAACTCCTTCACACAACGAATGGCTGTTTACATGTTCTGGTGTTTGCTGGCATTTGTTGGAGTAGTGCAAATAAGCCTATAAAGGCAAAGTCCACCCCAAAGAGAAACTAAATTCTAAACCTAAGGCCAACTGTCACCCATGACTATTATTGGTTTGGCAAAAACGTACTCAGCAGAATGTCTGTGACCAGGAAGAACTGTCCATCATTCCCTTAAATAGTAAACGAAAAATAAATTCAGTGTAGAATAAGAAATACTTTGCTTTGTGGTGCACACAAAGACATCTAACTCTGGATTCTAGTGGTATCAGGATGACTAGGCAAAGACAAAGGCAAAGATTTTTTGGGTGTACTGTCCCTTTAACACCTGTTTTTCCACTAGGTCGAACACATGCTTGGTTCAAACAGGTGGTAGAGATATGCAGACAAGACGCTTCACCAATGTGGGTAAAATGACCCAATATCTGCACGTCTTAAACCGGGGGGAAAAAACATACTTGCTATTGATCCACCTTGCTCCTTGTCCGCCACCTAAGTGCGATGTCTAGACAGGCCAACAAAGTTGTTTTGTTTTGTCTTTGTCTTTCCGCTGCTGATTTCATCTCTAGACTTGCCCCCCCCTGTGAGTCCTCTGACTGATCTGATACCTTTGGAATGCTGGTCCACTTGGTCCTCGAACGTGACTGAGCTCCGCCTGCGGTTGCCCGTGGCGCTGGTGTGGTGGCTGGAGAAGGAGCAGTCAGTGGAAAAGTTATCCAGCAGCATGACGTCTGTACCTGAGGAGCAGAACAAGTGACAGTGTGAGAGAGAGAGAGAGAGAGAGAGAGAGAGAGAGGTAAAAAGGATGAGAAAAGCATAATACAGTAGATGCAGACAGATGGACAGACAGTTAGATGAACAGACACAGTCAGAAGTAAGGACGAATGGATGGACAGACAGATAGAGAGAGAGAGAGTGAGAGAGAGAGATACACCCAGACCGACAGATGGCCAAAATGATGGATAGCTAGAAACGAATGACAGTCTCTACAGAAAGACCGGCAAAGTCAGTGTTCCTCAGCAAAAAACAGTGAGTCAGTGTCTGAGCGCATCACATCACACCACCCACGACCCCCCCTCCTCCATACCCCCCTACTGTGCAGCACAGCCACTACCACCTCCACAACTCCGTCTGGCCGTTATGTAACAGCAGTAATGGGTGCGGCACACAGCCAAATGACAGCCTGTGGATTAACTGTCTGGCTGAGATATGGACCAGTTTCTGTACCCTGTCCAAGACATGAAGACAAAGTCTCTAGATGCCTTTCGCACGTTGGCTGTACTGAAGCACAGGCATGCTTTGAAGTGTAGGGGCCGTGTGCTCTTCCAGTGAGTTACTGTGGACGTAGCCATTAAACAGGAAATGGGTTGTTCGGAGGAGATGAGAGGAGACGTGACAGGTCTTTGTCTCACAGAACAGGAAATTAAAGAGGAAGTATATGTAATAGAAGTGTGTGTTTGTGTGCGTGTGTGTGTGTGTTGGGTAGACTGTGTGCATATGTGTGCATGGTGGATTGTGTGTGTGTGTGTGTGTGTGTGTGTGTTTGCACATACGCTGAATGAGTACATAAGGTTCTGTGTGTGTATACTGAAATAGCACCATGGATTTGGGCTACATGTCACAAAAGCATTGCTGGGCTATGAACATTAAATAAAGTGAGTGAGAGTGTTTAAAATGATAGCCTCTCGGTCATTTAATAATGATTGTGACTGTGAGTACTGTACACACATCTAAATGTGTTCATATTGTTATGTTTTGATGGAAGCATATGTCCTTGCGTGCGTGTGTGCATGTATGTATGTATGTATGTATGTATACAAACATTTAAACTATATGTGTGCGTGAATGAATTAACTGTATGTATGTATGTATGAGTGTATGAGTGTGCATTTTGGTAGAAGTGTCTGAGTTTATGTGTGCTGCTTCAATTATATGTGTGTGTGTGTGAGTGTGTGTGTGTGTGTATTTGTCTGTGGGGAGTGTGTGTGTGTGGGGGGGGGGGGAGTGAGTCTGTGTGTGTGTGTGTGTGTACACTCACCTGAGTCTTGTGTGAAGCTGAAGCCCGTGTCTCCAGTGCTGCTGCCAGGCCCCAGAGGATGGGCTCCTCCCACCAACATGGCCGTCAGGTGAGGGGACATCCCCAGATCTGAATAAATACAGAAACATAACACACACATCAGCACGCACACCTTCACACCACAACATTCCTGAGATAACCTTTCACATCTATCACCACAAAAAATAAACACACACACACACACACACATCTAAAAGACATCACTGGTATTTTATGGTATTTATATTTTATTCTCCAATTAAATGTTTCAACCTCAAACTGGCTTTAATGTGCACTTTTTACATGCTCACTATACAATTCACTTCACATGCAGTGTTCACAAACAAAGTCCTGAAAGTACCAGTACAGTTTCCTCAACTGTATTTTGTCCTCCTTCCCAACAACATACAAACACAATAAGGCTGTGTTGCACCGTAGTGTATTAAATCTTCCGTTCTCAGCTGGATACAGACGAGAAATCTGATCAAGCATGGCGCCAGCGAAAATCAGCATCATGAGGCCAGTACCCGGGGAGAACACGCAGTGATAAGATGCAGCCAAAGCTTTTTGCCGTTTGGCAATTAGCTGTTGCTAAACGACTGTAAATCTGATGTGGCCTAAATATACCACATATTAGGACCAGGTCACGTGGTCTCAGACTAATGCCCAACATTCACTAGGTACTGTGCCTCACTTCTGAGAGCTTGCTGGGAACACCGTCGCTATATACTGCTCGCCGTGTGAGGAGTCACTTTGTCACAGTACACAGTGATGCACCAATTTCTGACCAATACCAGACATTTATTTAGTAACCACTGACAGATACTTTCAACGTATTTGACTCATAGTCATTCAATCAGTACATTCCTATGATCTCCATTATGTTATGCTGGTATAAGGCTTCCATGGAGTAGATCTGCCCATAAGTTTACCATTTCCTACGACCAACAGAGACATGTCTAGTATTTAAATTAATATCATGTTGTACTGATGAAAATGTAGATTTGTTGAACTGTAAGTTGCTTTGGGTAAAAGCACTAGCTTAGTGCTTAGTCAAAGGTAACTGTTGTAATAAGACTGAAGATGCCCAAAAGGCAGAACGACCACACCCAAACGAAAGCCTTGAAGATCCCGACCCTCACTGGATGCTCACCCGTGATGCGGTTGGAGATGCTGAAGAGCCGCGACGTCCTGTGCCGCGTGACGAACGACTCGCGGTAGTACCGGTCTCCGAAGCACATGCCCAGGAGCTCTTTGCGTACCGTCTTGTTCCACAGTCCATAGATGAGCGGGTGGCACACGGCGCTGGCGAACGACAACCACGTGACGAGCGTCTGAACGCCCGGCGGCACGCTCCCTTTGCCCCGGAGCGCCTCGGTGCCGACCGCCACCACGTACGGCCCCCAGGTTAACAGAAAGGTCCCCACCACCACCAGGATGGTGACGAAGGCTTTGCACTGGCTCCCTGAGTACACCAGGCTGCGCCGGCTGCTGCTGGAGGAGGTGGAGGTGCTGGAGTTCTTACGGCTGCCCTTCTGCGCCCCCGTCTGCCCGCCTCCTCCATTGTCCTCCTGGGCGGCGGAGGCTGAGGACACCACGACGGTGCCGCAGTGTACCTTTCGGGCTTTGAGGCGCGCCACGCGGAAGATGACGCCGTAGCAGGTCAGCATGGCGGCCAGAGGGGGCAGGCAGCACCACACGACCCAGAACATGGCGTAGCCCGGCTCGTGGTGCCACGCCACAGTGCAGGCGCGCTTGGCGCTGCCAAACTCGAACGCCGACCAGCCAAACAGAGGAGGAAGGCAGCCAGCCAACGAGTGCAACCAGATGTAAGCGATGGCCAAGACGGCGCGGTTTCCGGTGATCTTCATGTGGTAGACCATTGGGTATAGCACAGCGTAGTACCTTTGGGCCAATCACAGAGGAAAGAGAAAGAAAGTTTGGGTTTTTGTTTTCAACGGTTACTCTGAAAGTCTTGTGCTACCCTTGAGGGTGGGGCACATGACCACAAAAACATGATGGTACAATGATGTCTTTCACCATAGTATGCAGGACAGTAAAAAGAAGCAGCTAAAAAGAATGTATTCCCTCTGTTGCACCCGAGTGATGTGCGTGAAGAAAAAAACTGAATGAATGAATAGGCTAATTCATACTGAGCAGCTTTTTTGTAAATGTACATAGACTACTAAATTAGCAGATAAACTGTCAAACAAATTGAAAGAATAGACTACTCTCCAAAAGATATTATGTTGGGATTAAAATGACCACACCAACACAACAGTAAAAAAGGCACTTGACACTTTGACACTAGCCTCCAACCCACAAAGAACGTCTATGAGTGAGTATATGCCACTTATGACCTATGTTTACATGTTTAAATACTTGAGGTTGCCAAATCATTTCACCTCTAGACATCTGAGAGGTGAACTAAATGAGGTTCAGACGAAAATCAGACGAAACCCATAGCAGATGAATTTGAGTTCATGCCAAAAAACAATGGATGGATCCATTAGTCAGGGCTGCTTTCTAGGAACCCCAGATTGCTTGCAGGAGATCCTAGTGACAGCTGCCCCCAAGCCCCCCCCCCCCCCCATCCTCGCTCACATTCCCCATCCTGTTTTCCCCCCATCCTCTCTCACATGTGATTCTGTCTCGCTTCATCCGCTCATCACCTGTCTATGGCGATGACCCCTAGCGTGAGCATGCTGGCCGAGCTGATGAGGAGGTAGAGCAGGGCGGTGAAGTTGCACCACACCACGCCGAACATCCAGTCCCGCCGCACCGAGCTGGCCGCCACGAATGGCAGCACCAGCACCGACAGCAGCAGGTTGGACAGCGTCAGGCTGAACACAAACTTGTTGCTGGGAGTCAGCAGGTAGGGCTTCTTGTACAGCGTTACCACAATCACCAGGTTGCCCAGGCAGATGAGGAGCGCGATGATCACTATGGAAACGGATTCCACGGCGACGGACCCGCCGTCCCCGCCCGTGACATTCCCGATACCCGGAGCTGCCAAGGTCCCATTCCAGCTTCTGTTCATTGTGTGTGGATGGCAGAGGAATACCGCTGGGGACACATGATAGAGGACTGCTGAAAAAAGAGGAGAAGCACTGAATTAAGGCTCTGCTACAATGCCCAGCATGAACAAAGATGGGCTGTAGAGACAGTGTGGGGCAGTGGCCCTTAATGGCCAGTGATATGAACTGACTGATGTTATCTATTAAATTACAAGCTCTCCAGTGGGACGGTCAAATTCATATAACGCGCCCACAAATAACCATACAGTGCCTTGTGCTGTTTATGACTAAAGATTGATGATCGTGCCAGACAGAGTGTTAGGATGCCCTAAGGTTAATAGCTCCAATTCACTGCCATTTGCAAAGGAATGTCATGTTCTTGCCCTGGTAGTGGGGTGTCACTGACGTCAACAGAAGTTTTTGGGACAAGAATGAACTGAAACCTTAATATCTTCTTCGCAGTCCTCCATACCACCGTTTACAAACATGAATGCCTTATGGTACAAGTCATTTATGATATTACTATTTATTTGTTTTAAAAAGACTGTACCCAACATTATGGCTCTAGGGTTGTGGCAACTAACTAGTCAAAATGATGTACCGATTCAGTGTGTATTCTTACCAAGTCACAAACACGTTGCATCAAAAACATAACACCGCAAATCTCCCCTGTACGTAAATCTTCGCTTCCCTTTCATTATGACTAGAAGCAACATGTCTGCTTAGCCCCACTCGGGTTGCTTGATTTCCCACATTAAAGCCTATAATCAACTGCACATGATAAACAGTCTTAGAAGGAGGGACTTGAAACATTCACGGTAGGGTAATGTTACTCCAAAGAAATACAAAACAGCGGAAAACAGACAAATCAGATCCATAAATGTAACGGTTCGGTTTGAGTTAAAGCAAACTCTTGTAAACGACCATGTAACGGTGTAATAAACATAACTTGCAGTTAGTTGGCTAGCTAGTTAGCTAGCTTGGAAGCTAGCGATTAAAGAAGGCATCACAACTTACTCTCTCTTACCATATAGTTTGTCCAAATCTAGTTTATGTCATAACCTGGAAAACATACGAGTGAAAACATATTCGAAATATATCGGCTAACTAAATATGATACATTTATCAAACCAGCAACCGCAGCATCCTAAACTTAACGGCAACTGTTACCCCGCTCACCCAGTTCAATCACAGTGCGTAAGCTTTAGGAAAACTTTCCCCTTTGTCCATGGCAGACTCTCCACCTCTCCAAGTGAAAACTCTCACCTCAATCCAGCGGGTATGTAACCTCGAACTCGACAACGAATGAAAAGTCATCTTGTTCTTTTAAGAAATTAATAATCCAATAATCGCCTTCTGAAGTAGGAGTCCGGTAGCAAGCTGGTTCGCATGGTACCTCCTCGGTGTACCGTCTAGTTAAGATAATGGGGCCAGTCTCCGGTCGCAATGGCGACGGTCCACCCGTCTCCCGAATAGTTACGATCTTCCTTCTTCCCTTGCTGGCGAAACCCCCCATCTCGTCGAAGATGTATGTGGGTGGTCTGAGTGAGTGGTTGTCACCATTTTTGAACAGCCGCACTGTCGGTTCCGTGGAGTTCAATTCACAGAAAGTTCGATAGAAAAGTTAAGTCATTCATCCCCTTCATTACAATGTAACGGTATGACACAAACTAATTCCTTGTTAAGTCTGGCCAAATATGAACCTTAAAAAATCCTATGTCTTGAAACAAGATTAGTGGTTGAAACATGTATAGGCCTACTAGATTTAATAAAAGGCTGGTTGTAGCTAGCTACAACAAATACACGGAAGAAGACTTGCCATTATGGAACTTCAAAACTTTGTGGACCACCAGGATAGATCAAAGTTTCGTGCACACCTTACATTAGCCAATCACATTAGAAGACCGAGTTGTCATGCAGAGAACCAGTCTTGGCCACAAGGGGGCGATGTTTCTCCATGTAGCAACCTCGGTGAGTGCACCCAATTACATTTCACACAGCTATTGATTTTATTCCCAAAACTATTTATTTTATTCAGTACTTACAAATATACACAATAATGCAGAATGACAAAGGTACAGAAGTAAACAAAAAAAGGAGAGAAATTATAGGCAGGAATGACGCATCCATGTTTAGTTTCCCTGCTCTCATTATTTCCCTTTTAATCTTACTCAAAATCACACCCAAGAAGCTCAACTCTCATGGTAATGGATTTGTGCCAATTGCTGGGAACGATTCGGATGAATTTGGTGAATATGGGAGGGTATATGTAATTTCTCTTGTGGTCGTTGTTGTCCGTGTTCCCTTCAAATTCCTGCAGAAACAATCATTCAGGGGTTAACAAATACTTAATTTGTATCATTGAACAATACACATTGCGGTGTAATCACACAGACCCATCAATACGTACCTTTACTTCATAATCCGGGTCATCGGTGTACTTGGTCCACCTGATTCCGTCATTGCTGTACTGCAGAGTGAAGGCGGAGACAAACATCTTCGTGCCCATTGACTTGGCCCCCTGGGTAATGATCCCTGTGATCTTCTTCACATCGCTCAACTCGATCTGCAGCCACTGGTTCCTGTTATTGTGCTGTGACAGATAGAGACAGATAGACGGCCAGTGTCAAGAGGAAATTACTAGGAAACGTACCCAGGGACACACTCCGTCATGGAGATCTGAGCTCCAAGAGATTAGTTCCGTTCTGTTATTCAAGCACTCTTAGTTCAAATAGTGCATCCTATTATAGCTTAAAGCAACATTATGTTTTTACTGTTTGTTAAGGTAGGTTTTTGTAGGTAGTGAGTTTTGATAATGTCCTCAAATTCATTGTGATGGTATATGACCAAGTAAACGAGAGAGAGATTACTAGTTGCCCAGGCTATTCATCATTATGTAGTTTTGTTCTCTGGGTAGCAAACCCCATGAAAACGCAAGAAAAGAGCTTATAGAACAAACTCCCTAAATACATCACTGAAATGCATTTCTTAGCCAGCTAGCTTTTATTCTTGTGAACTGTGACATTGTTGGGGTTTCCATGGCAAGGCTGTTGGGTGTTAGGTAGTTAGTTCACTAGTTTTAGACAAAAAGCATTAATGATATGTTAAAGGCATGTGAAGGCCGTTAAAGGCATGACGCTCCAGGCATGTAGAGCTAAAGCTACCTTTGCTTGCCAGGCGTTGACAGTCCCTTGTCTGTCCACACGGGCAAGCCAGGCCTCCCAGGTCCCGGCATACCAGTTACTCGCCGTAGAGCTGGCGGTTATCTGCTGGTCTCGGATATCTCCACTCTTCATTCCCAGTGGTACAGAACAACCTGCAATCACACACACACACACACACACACACACACAACCATGAAATTGATGAGAAATGATGTGTTGTTTGCAGTTTGAGTTAAGAGAATGAGAGAGTTATCTTATGGCACTGATGATTATGTATTTTGCCTGTACTCCGTACCATCCAGCTCACAGCCATAGTACTCCATGCGCACAGTTGCTTTGTTATAGGACTGCAAAGGATGAAGACGTACAAATCGTCCAATCATTGGTGGGTAGAATATGTTTTCCTTCTCCTCATGGGCTCCCTCGTTACCTTTGAAAGTCTTTTAAAAGAAAAGAAAAACGACTGTAATGGATAAAGACAAACAGACAGACAGACAGACTAACACACACACACACACACACACACACACACACACACACACACACACACACACACACACACATCCTGTGTGCAGGCCCCTCCACCAACCTTCCTGACGGTGTCACTGTCTCCCTTGTAGAAAACCCACTTCCTGCGGTCTGTGCTGTAAGATATGGCATAATTCACCAGGTAGTTAGAAGAAAACATCTCTTTGGCTCCCTGTGTGGCAACTTTGCTGATGACAACTGGCCTCTGGAAATCCACCTGGGCAAGAATAAAACACATACCTCTAAATCAGGACCATCAGTCAGCCAGGGACTGCATTTTTCAAAAGCTCAAAAAGTGCCACCATTAAATAACAGAGAGACAATCATTTTTAACAATATTATTGTCTTAGTTGCGGTGGTCATAGCATTATAATGCATTTGGGAGGCTCAACCCCGTGCTTTATTTCACAAAGGCTTGAAACCAATGCGCTTTGGAATTTTTTTCAGTCCACTTACCTGGATCCAAGAACCCGTATCGTCCGTGCTCCAAGCATTGTACTTCCCTGAATTGTGCAGCCGTGCCAAATGGGGTTCCCAATAACCTTCAAAGCCACGCATACACGTGATCAATAACCTTCAAAGAGGACAGTAGTGATGGCCAAGAGGATAGTAGTGATAGCCACACACACGTGATGCACAATGTGAAGAGGACAGTAGTGATGGCTGACTAGCTGACTAAAACAGAGCACAAATCAAAATGGCGGCCTACCTCTGGTGTGGGAGGCTGTGATCTGTCGGTCCTGAACGCCGCCTGACACAAGACCCAGTGGATGGCCACAATCTGCCAAGTGAAACATGATAGTAGAACAGATGAACAGATTCATTTATTCATTAATTAATTGATTAATTATATACACTTTGACAAAATGTTAAAATAAATAGATTTCATGTTATTATTAAATTATTACATTATTAGATTATTACAGTGACCTCATGAACCATTTTGAATATGCAGTTGTATGATTTGATACCACTGTCTGAAGAAGACTACATTAACATTGTACTTGAAACAATTTTCTATCAGGAAGATTGTATTAACATTAGCTGGACAAAATACAGTCGCCAGTGAAATTGTGTTGCAGATCTGAATCTGAAGCCAGATGGTTTGGTACCATTGTCTATCACAAGGAACAATGTTTGCATTCCTCGTTGTTGAGAGAGTCCAACCTCAGACTCCAGAAGCCAAAGGCCTGGCTTGGACGGCCACATCTGTAGGGTGGCAAATCCTCCTGAAGAAATGAAAAACAAACACAAAAACCACATCAAATTTGTCTGTGGTGGGGACGCAACATGTTTTCACAAATGAATTCCTATAAATAAATACAAATTGTCTTTAGAGAGTTATATAATTACAAGAGTATTATACTTAGACATGCGCATTTATCACGTGCACCTACAAAGTAGATAGGGACAGGTGCATTGTCACAAAGCAGGTAGCTTTTAATATCTACATTCTGCAATCTACACAGTGCAAGGAAAACCTGAGAAGACAGACCAGGCAGAAGAGGGAATACGCCTTGCCGATGGAGTTTGCCTTTGTGGTTCAGGAACGTCTGCCCATGGAAATGGATGCTGTGCACATCGTTTGCTTCTCCCATATTGAGGAGGTGCCAGTTGGCGAGTTGATTGGTGTACATTCTCAGGCCTTTGAGGGCGTAGATTATGCCATTGATGGCTTGGATTGGAGAGAGAACAGAACAGAATTGATCACTTAGTGTTCACAAACCTTATGGTTTATTTACATGGTTACAGCTTCTTATTTTACGAGAACACAAATTGAAACGTATGTAAATAAAAATACACAGACATAGACTCATAATCAAAGAGACACAGATATACACATATAACACAGATACACATGTAGCCTACACATTGCACTGGCCCACACACACACACATAAAAAGTCTGGTATACATACCTGGAAATTTAATGTTCTCTTTGAACAAAGGATCCATGACAGTTCTCTTGTTCCTCCTTTGAATCATCTCATAGTTTTTCTCATAATACCAGCTCTTGTTTTCATCAAATGTCATGAAAAGAAGCACAAACTCTCTGGTGTCCAGAGGCTTTTTACCGAGGGTGCCACTCCGACAGATCAAGAGAGGGCCGATAAGCCCTGAATGTATGTCTCTCTCCTGTGGAATATTCACCCCAAAGCAAACAAACAAACAAACAAATAAATAAACAAACAAACAAACAAACAAACAAATCACTCACACTGCCACTTGGTTAATAGAACAATCTTTTGATTGAAAAATCATTCAATAGTGAGAAGCATCATTACTGACAGGATTCACTCCAGAGTAGTATGCCCAGGTCCGACAGTCAGGTTCACCATCCTTTGGTCCCACTTTGTGGCTCACTTTCCACATGTAAGTGTAAGTCTGGTTGGTTTGTACTGCGTTGTCAGTTTGGTACCAGTATGGTGTTCCGTCCACGTAGCTCAGTCCCTCCATTTGCTTGCTGTATTTGACCCCTTTGGCATGAATGGAGTAGGGCCTGCTTCCCAGGTTTCTGAAGACAACCTGGCAAATTAATTACAGAGTGTATTTAAGCTTTTACCCACTGCCCGAAACGTTGTCATATTTCTATCAGAGACATACCCTATAGATTCAGAGAATAGTGGGCACCAGCCAGATGTGTTTGTCAGGTTTCCTCTGACTAACAGCTAATCTTGTGGAAGTTAGTCTAGTGCAACCTTACTATGTGACTGGGTATGTTAAGGTGACCAGATTTCTGAGACAAGATTCGGGGGCATTTTAAGTTCAGACACATAAACACCTTTAAAACAGTGTAATGTTTGTATCTTTGTAAACGAAAAACGGGGACGGTCCCCGGACACACGTCCCCAGGACGTCTGCTCACCCTAGGGTATATGGAAAGACAGGCTAAGTATTCAAGTGTTGTACTTCCATAGACATCCACCAATATAACCTCTGAACCTGGAACGGCCTAACTGCCAACTCTGAGGAATTTGGCCTTGTTCTAGGGCCTTGTTCTAGTAGAGAGTTACTGTATATGCAAATGGCAATGAATATTTCCAAACTACGGCCTACTCGTTCCAGTTTAGTCCATATTGTACTGTTTTATTTGCATTTCGGGCTACTTGGGGTGCAGTCAGTTCAAAAACCTTTCATTTAGCAGTCAATTCAGTCCAGCGGTTTTAGTTCCAGGTGAGCACCACAGGATCCAAATTGAGCCCCTTATTTCACCCCAAATTTGTGATCTTCAGATCTTGTATTTTGATGTCTATTTCATTGAAATAGAGCAAACAGTAGATCAGCTAGAGAAAGGAAAGTGCTCCTTTCAAATATAGAGTCTTTCCAGGCACAACGTAAGTTTAGCTTCACAGACCGTGACTCAATTCACTTAATTAGGATGGGTGCAGCCACCACTATGTCAAATAGTGGAGTTGGAGAGCTCCCTCAAATTCTCAGCTGGTGGTCCTCAGATGCTGTCCTATTCATTAAAGTTGCACTCTTCCTTTTCTGAGCTCTGTTTGCTGGTCCTGGCCAGGGAATCCCTTTCGTCCAATCCCTGCAAGGCACCTGGCCAGAGACCTTGCCTAACACACTTTTCTGCTGGCATACTCAAAGCAAATTTGGAACTTGAACTCGTGAAAGAGTAAAACTGGCCGGCTAAATCAATGATTAGAGCAAAAGGTTATATATTTACTCTCTTCTCGTTTATCTTTCATTTACAGCAGCATCTTGAATATTATAATATTTCTTCATGAACATACCATGATTGTGTCCCCCACCTCGGCCCTGATGACAGGGCCAAGTATTCCCAGATGTTCGTCAACCTCTCCTCTAATGTCGGGCGTTTTAAATCTGGGGTCCAGATACCCCCGATATACCACCTTAGTGAATGAGGTGGGCCTCCCATCAGATTTCATGTCAGATCGCCTAATTTATAAGCAAGAGGGATAAGATTGAAAGAATGAAAAAGCTGTATGAATGCTATTCAACAGGACATTTTAAATGAATGTTGTGGAAGAATCATATTAAAAACCATATTGAGAATCACATTTCACATGTTAACTGTACTCATATAATACAAATTACCAAATCTGTGGTACTTTCCAATCCACTTCCTATGTGACTTTACCTTTGTCCGTATCCGCCATATTCCCACTCGACTTCCTCTGCACTCAGGAAATACTGTCTCACGTTGGTGCCCTTTTCCACATGCTTCAGAAAATATTGTGTTGTCTCATCCAGTGTCATACCTTCCTCAAGCACTGGTTGGCTGTATGGGTCCTTGTATTCAATGTACTCATATTCCTCCTTACTCAAGGTATCCTTGTCCTGGGGGTCATCTAGCGGTGCGTATAAGTCATAGTCGTTGAATTCTGGTCGGGGCAGGCCGATGACTATGGCATTGTTCACAATGTCCTCCTCGTTTGAAACTGGCCTGGCTCCCCTCGGCTGAAACCCTCTTGAGCTCAAACTGGACTTGGGCTGGGGCTTATACTCTGTCTTTTTCCTGGTTCTCATGGCATGCCCTTTAAACGGCCGAACTCTTCTGTGCACCACTTTCTTCTTCGGCTCCTTCTTCGGCTTGGTCTCGTTCGGAATGTACTTGGTTATGTCCTCGGGGATCTCCATGTGCGTGGGCGTGTGTTTGCCCTCGTAGCCCCAGTGTTCCTTCAGGGGCCCGAGCGAGTTGGTCCTCATCCCCTCGTTCTTGTTGTGTCCCAGGTAGATGACGACCTCCTCGCTGCTGTTCAACTCATCACTCTCCTGTGTGTCGTTGCCATAACGTTCAGACGAGATCGAATCACTGCTCTCTGAATTACTAGAGGAAATGTGCTGACGGTTCTCAGAGGATGACGTATTAAGTTGCGGGAGCCCATTGATTTGATTGTCTGAAGAGTGTGTCATGTTGACTCCAACTTTCAGAGAAGTTTCATTGTCCCCCTCCTCAATAACAGTCATGGACGCTGTTCCGTTCTCAGTGTCATCAGTGGCGTTGAGCATGAGTGTGTCTTCAGGGCTCAGTGTGCCATCTGCTATGCCCTCTGCCAAAGTCGTGTCATGGTCCCCAGGCTCAGTCAGGGTGACATTGTAGAGAGACAAAGACCCCTGCATGTGTGGGTCTACTATCTCCTCCTCCAACTCTCCTCTGCTGATCTTCGTTGGAGCTTCTCCATCCAGGAGCACAAACTCTGTGTCAGTCTCATTCAAACTCTTTGTAAGTGACTCAAGGGAGGATTCAGAGTAAGTAAAGACATAGTTGCTGTCTACACTTCCTTCAGCGGTAACGTTTTCAGAAGGCTGTGTGCCATTCTCTGTGTAATCAAGAACTTCTGATGAGTTTGACAGTAACATATTTGTGTTGGAATGGTCTGTTTTGTTGCTGTGTACACTTCTTTCAGCAGTAACGTTTTGAGAAGGCCGTCTGCCATTTTCTGTGTAATCTAGAACTTCTGATGAGTTTGACAGCAACATATTTGTGTTGGAATGGTCTGTTTTGTTGCTGTGTACACTTCTTTCAGCAGTAACGTTTTCAGAAGGCTGTGTGCCATTCTCTGTGTAATCAAGAACTTCTGATGAGTTTGACAGTAACATATTTGTGTTGGAATGGTCTGTTTTGTTGCTGTGTACACTTCTTTCAGCAGTAACGTTTTGAGAAGGCCGTCTGCCATTTTCTGTGTAATCTAGAACTTCTGATGAGTTTGACAGTAACATATTTGTGTTGGAATGGTTTGTTTTGTTGCTATCTACACTCCCTTCAGCAGTAACGTTTTCAGAAGGCCGTGTGCCATTCTCTGTGTAATCAAGAACTTCTGATGAATTAGACAGCAACATATTAGGGTCCACAAATGATAATGATTCATTGTATTCAGATCCAGCGGTGATGTTGGTTTGTGTATCTGACGAATCAGAGGTGTCATTACTGGAAGTGTAGTTACTCGTTGCATTCACTGAGGTGTGGACTGAAGAAACTGGATCACCTTGTACTGGTCCTTGGACATCCATCACAGCCTGGGAAGGGGTAATCGGCTCAGTATCAGAACCGTTCCTCACTTTCTTTGAGGTTTTACCTGGTAAGTCGTCCACATAATCAAACTGGCTGAGGTCCACCAGCTCCATGCCAGTGGTGGACACGTTGCCCGACTCCTTATGTGATCTAATGTCGAGCAAGCCAGCCCAGTAGTCTGTTTGTATATCAGTTACCGGGTTCACCACTTCCTCTGTAACATCATTCTCTTCTTTTGGAGCACTCTTGTATTCTTCCTGTTTCCACACAGTGTATACTTCTTTGTCCTCGTCCTCGTATTCGTAAACATAATCCCGGAAGCACTCCACGTCTTTAAATTTCACTCTCATGCCCTTGGTTGTGTCGTGAGAGTTCAGAGATGACAAAAGCCAATCTCCTACAAATATTGAAAAAAATGTAAACACACAATTGAACCATTAAACAACATAAACATTTAGTAGTAGTATAGTATTTCTACGGATTTCAGAAAAAAAATGTTAATAAATGTTATCACCATCAATAATCTGAAAGACTCTTGATCTGAAAGAGTAAGTTGGTTATTGTCTGTCTTTTTTACCTTTACTGTCCATGTCCATACTGATGGTCTCCCCTGTCATGGGAAACAGTGTGAGAAAGTCCTCCTCCCTGTTGTTCAGTTCAAACGTGTGTCCATAGAAAGTGACAGTCTGGATGCGGTTCTGTTCCCCAATACTGGAGACGTGCCAGGTGACAATTTCTCTGAAGCAGAAGCCCAGGACTTGGCCACTCTCATACATATAGCCGTTGATTGCTTTAGAAACGTGGAAATGGTAAATTAAATATGTCAAATTGAACTCTTGGTTGCAACATCTAGATTACATTAATCAAAAAATTGTCAAATATTTGTATTATCATCCCAACGGTAGTGTCTCATAGATCTAGATCACTAAGCTGTCACTTATTCTCTAATTGGAGACCTAATATGGTCAAGCTCCAGTGTTGATGAGGAACAGGTTTGATACTGACTGTGCATAACATTCGATGCGTAGAAGTCTGGGGCATCTTTTCTGACTCTTGGTGGGTCACCGCAATATTCCTGAATATTTTCATCCAAGTACCAACTTTTGTTCTCGTCAAAAATTGCAAACATGGCATGCTGCTCCTTGTCTGCCTTCAACTGCAACAAAAACAAATTAAGAATATTTTTTGTTACAAATCAATGTGAAAGATCCCTATTATTACTAATCACTATTTTTTGCGACCAACCGCCAGATAGACAGACATATACTGTATATATATAGAGAGAGAGAGACAGAGAGATACAGAGAGAGATAGATGTATGGATGGATGGATGTGTGGATGGATAGACAGATAGAGGAAAACAGAAGAGAGTTCTGTGCTTGTCATCTCAGAGGGTTACCTGCACGTTCCTCTTGTTCAGAGAGTGGCTCTTGCAGATGAGCAGCGGGCCCACGAGGCCAGAGGCGATGTCCCGCGGGGTGTTAACTGCGCTGTGGTACATCCTGGTCAGGCAGCGCGGGTCGCTGGGCAACGGCTCGTCCTCCTCAATCACATTCCACACGTACGTGTGCGTCTCTCCCGGCTGCACCGCGTGGGTCTGGTTTCCTGTGAGAGGACAGATGCACATTACCCTGTCTGTCTGTCTGCTGGAAACACACAGGCCTACTGCAATGTCTTTTATAGGAGGTTTTCTACAGTTACGAAAACAAGGGAGGGGTATGCGTACATCCTAACGGTTGCTGTTGGAGAAAACGGGGAATAAATATCCACACATCTGTTCTGTTGTTTCTTTATAGCATTTTAGCTTTACCTCCCTTAACAATGGCTCAACTGTGATGGATGCTCATCTTAAAAGGAGTGGGAGACAGGCTCGTGAAAGTGGATGGATGTAATCTAATCAAAATTACAATCTAATTACAATTACATTTTGCATGTCTGGCTAAGGGCGGATTAACATGCACCAAAGGGAATAACAATAATAATAATAATAATAATAATAAATATAGCTGCAAGCAGCGATGCGGATTCCTCCAAAGATTGCGAAACCAGGGGAAAATGTATATTCTTCACAATTTTGGAAAGAAGAGTAAAAGAAGGAAAGAAGAGTGAAGAAGGGAAAGAAAGAAGTGTCTTGCTAAAGGACGCCTTGACAGGGAATTTCAAAGATTTGCTTAGATATTACTTCACTTCCTGTGAATTTGAATTTGAGTGGCTGTACCGGACAAACGGTTGTGAGGATCAAACTTATGTTGTGTAACTTTTGTGAGGCTTGGTCTGAAGATCATCTCTGGTGATTTTGAAGAAGATTTGACCAAAATTGTAGGAGGAGTAGGCTTTCAAAGGTTTTTTGATAAAACCGGGAATAACAGAAAATCTATACAACCGAAAATTGTCGCCATTGAACGTTGAATTCGTCTTAATCCAAGGAATCCAATGGTACCTCATTTTTGAAAATCGGTCAAACGGTTCAAAAGTTACAGTGTTAACAAAAGTCCAACTTTGACCCGTTGGTGGTGCTAGTGTGGTCTAGTGGGAGACATGAAACTTGGTGTGAGTAAAGAAGGGACTGTCCTTAATGAGTGTGCCAAATTTCAGAAAAAGTTACCATATGGGATTTGAGAAAAATTGTAGGAAGAGTAGGCTTTCAAAGCAGCTTGATAAAACCGGTAATAGCGTAAAATCTATATAACAGAAAATTGGCGCCATTGAACGTTGAATTCGTCTTGATCCAAGGAATCCAATGGTACCTCATTTTTGAAAATCGGTCAAACGGTTCAAAAGTTGTGTGTGTTAACAAAAGTCCAACTTTGACCCGTTGGTGGCGCTAGTGTGGTCTAGTGGGAGACATGAAACTTGGTGTGAGTAAAGAAGGGACTGTCCTTAATGAGTGTGCCAAATTTCAGAAAAAGTTACCATACGGTTCTAGGGGCTGCAATTGACTCCCATGGTACAAACATAATAATAAGAAAACCTACAATAACAATAGGTTTCCTCCTGACGGAGGAATCCTAATAATAATAGACATAGGGATGGTTGATAAGCTTTTAAAAGAGAAACAGGCAACTATAAATATAGTGTAGGGTGCCAGACAAATTCAACAAATATGACAGTGTCCATGTTTCTCAGTAGGTTGACACAAGGATGAGTTGATCCACAGCAGTGAGATGTAAATTCAGAGTTTAAAGGTGCCTTACCACCCTGTGGATAGTTTGCTCCCTCTCCTGCTTTGTCTATGGTCAGCCCGTGAGGGTAGATGCTGTATGGCTGGGTGGCTTTGTTGTTGAACACAATCTGTAATAACAGCATCGTAATTGGTTTTAGGGGGCAAGCCTCGGTCACAGGAAACCATAACCTGTTTCTGTCTCAGGGATGGCAAAACTATGATAGTAGCAGCTAAAAAAATGATATATTAAAAACAGTTTTCAGGATCAGAATAGAATTTTTCGGCAAAATCACATTTTGTGATGACAGGTGGAAGCTGTCGGGCTCAATCATGAAATCTATTTGGGCAACTTGTAAGCACCTGTATGAACCTGTATGAAGAGGGAATCCTATTATACCATATCAGCCCCTTTGAGGTGTAAATATTCCCACCTCTGCATTCATTTGTGTTCTGTCTTGAACACCGCGTTGTCCATTATTCGTTACATATAATGTCGTTTCATATAAAAATACTGTTTGTAAAAACAAACATTAATCAAGGCAACCGATATCCAAACACATGAAAAACATAACAAGCAACACAGCATAGCCCCAAAGCAAGGATAAATGTATAAATAGGGAAGCATATCTGACTTCATATCACTATTAACAATTCCCTTCACTAATATTGGATCTTAAAACAATAGAGTCTCAACATACCCTTATCTGATCTCTGATTTGTGCCCTAATGACAGGGCCGAGGATGCCTAGCTCCATCTTCCTCTGTTTGTTCTCCGCCCGCTTCGTGAAGGTCTGGTCCGTATACTGTGTGAAGACTGCCTTCTTGTACTTTTTACCAATACGGTCGGGGCCCTGCTTCAAGTACTTGGATCTGAAATCCCTGCATAAGAAGGAAGGAAACGAAGTATGGGAATGGGGTAGACCATGATTTTCATTTTTTGTTTGTCTTTTGTCTTTGAATATCTATTGATAGACACATCAACTGTATTAAGCGCAGTAATCTTTCATAAAAAATGCTAAGCAAATCCCCTAAACCTTTGCTTATACAGAGCTAACTGTGATGGTGGAAAGTGTTTATGAATTGTATGACGTTGAACACGAACGCATCAATGTAGTCAGGCATGTTCGGAGTGTAGTCCCAGATCACTTCCTCGGCGGCGATGTAGTAGGTCCACATCTGACTCTCTCGCCTCTGTTGGATCGTGAGCTTGCGCTGAGGCTTGCTGAAGCCCTCACATGTTTCCACCATCAGAAAACCATGCATCCCCGCTGGAGGAAAGATAGGCAATAGAAACCTTGAAGGCCTTTATGACCCTTAAATACGTATCTTCATGGCGCTAAAATATACCTGAGTTTGTGTTTGTTTTAAGATCCCATATTAGTGAAGGGAATTGTTAATAGTGAGATGAAGTTCAGTTCTATCATATCCCATAAAAAAACATTGCTGTTGATGACAACAAATGACTTCAGATAATATTACTGATCTACAGTCACCAGGCCACTGGTTAAATTGGCATATATTTGTAACACTTTTGATGAATTTGAATTAAATTAAATTGCGGTCAGCACAACTAATCAACACTAAAACCACACAAAATCTATACAAGGGCATCACCAAGCGGCATCATGACTGCACCGTGCGCTTTGCCAGCTTACCCTCCAAGTGTTTGCTAATGTGAGACGAGACCAGCCAGCGACCGGTGTGAACGGCCGTCATGCTGGCACTGGTGGTGGTGCCACTTATGATGCCCACTGAGGAGACTCTGTGCCCATCCTGTGTTAACACCTGCCCATTGAAGTGAATAGAAAAGAGCTCTGGCGTGGAACTCATGCTCAGGAAATGCCAGCTGACGGAACTATAGGCACAGACGTTCAAACCTGTGGAAAGAGGGAAAATGGGTAAGAGAGTGGGCGTGTGATTTAGACAGAATACTGATAAAACTGCCATAATAATAAAAATATATATATATAAATTCAATGCTGCCAACGTAGGATATACCATTTGACCTCTTCTCTCCTTTCATGGTGGCATCATTTAACACTTTCCCTCCTCATCTGATTATTTTGATAAGATATGCAGAGGGGTGCACTTCAGGTGTATCTTGCAACACATTTTAGTTACACAAAATGATCTAAATGATATAGAAATAAATCGCTGTTCTACGTAATATTATTGACTAACCTGGAACAGTGCCATTTGTATAGCCGTTGATGGTGTATTTCATGCGTTCGCCAGAGGGGGGGCCTCCTTTGCTGTACCAGCTGAAGCTCTCATCAAAAACGCCGAAGAGGAGAACACTCTCCTGGTGGAAGTGTTTCTGCTTTCCAAAATCATCTAGACTGCCTGTGAGGACAAAAGCACAGCAGGGAGGGCTATGAAGGTGAGATGCCTATAAACTTCAAGCCAGTTGAACTTAAAGCTCTGTTAGATTTCACATTTTCTTTGGCGACATGAACAGGACATTTGCTCTGTATAGAATGAGTAAGAACAAATGGAATGGAAATTGACCAGACAGTCAGGTATTTCATTTAAAAAACACTGCTAGTGAAATCCATGCAAATGTTTCTCTTCAATATCAGTGTTATGTGTACCATGGACTTTACGGGAAGGGCAGCACTATTCCAGAACTGGGGGAGGTATGGAGATATAACCCATTCACAAACATTCTGAGCAAACATGGTCCACAATTATATAATGTGAACCTGTAAGGTCGCAGCAAATGAGTGGCATGGAATTGCTGACCTTTCTGCTCTGACCTCAAGGGAATGTACTACACCATATATATAACGCTATGTGCCCGTTGTGCAGATAGTCTGGAGACTTTCAAAAACAAAACTCAACTAAGGAGATTGTGTAACTACAGTGAGTGACCTACAAGAGTGTGGCCTCACGGTTCAAGTCTCAGGCCGTGATAAGTCCTAAGGAAATTAATGTCTCCTCCTTATATGAAGTAGAATGCATAACTCTAAGATCAGTGGAGTGTTACGCAAATTTCCAGCTTTTAATTGTTTGTCATGCCAATTCTTATTTTTTTACCCGGTTTGCAGATCAGCAGTGTGCCGATTAAGCCTGAGTTGTAGTCCTTGACCATGTCGACATGGGAAAAGTATGTGTATGTGAGGCAGGGGGGGTCATCAGCCGCCGGTGCCACCGCCGACGTCACCTCCCAGTGATACGTGTGGGATCCACCTGAATTGATAATGTCGTCCTCCTTCTCTTTTTGTGAAGTGTTGTCGAAGTAGAACGCTCCTGAGATGAAAAACATATGATAACAAATATCACCAACATGTATACATAACTGTTGCCTTAAACGTACTGTATATGGGCAAATTCATACCTACATTGTAATTTGCTTTAGATTAAAGTGTGTGTGTGATGTAATGTAACGGAAATGTTCTTCAATGTATTTCAAATTGTCTGTTTGTCAGTTTCAATGACAACAACAATGACACTGCTTTTGGGTTGGGCTTTTGGATATTGATATGGTGTTCTGTGGTGGAACCCACTGGCAGTTCCTGACACTGTGTTTTTCAGTGGACTTCAGAACTGGCTGTGGTCACACTCTGTCCATGTGGTTAATGTATCCAAAAAAGTCAAACACAGCTGCTTGTGCAAACTAGTCTGTGTACTTAGCGGAATGAGTAACATCATCGTCTATGATGTCTCCTCTCTCTATCTCTTGGCATTAGAAGCAGCTCAGACACCAGGCATTTCCCACCAGCTCTGAGGCTGGCATTACTGTAACCCACGGTGAAGACACGCAGGAACACACCCTCTGACTGTTTGCCATAAGCGACACCATGTGTGTGGATGTTGCAAGGCTGATCCACCATGTTCCGGAACGTCACCACGATCACATCGCCTTCCTGTCCACGTAATGTTGGCCCAAGCAGACCTAGACAGACCCACCCACACAGACAATTTTTACTGTTTTTCATATACAAGTATGCATTTGTACACATGATTATGAAGACTGCATAAACTGAAGTTGCTCAACAGAGTGGCAGAACTGTTGTATCATAAGACCACGTTGTTGCGTATAAACTGTAATTATTAGTCTGTGGCTATTGCACACAGTCTAGTCACCAGCTGTTTTTGACGTGTCTCTGGGTTAACATTATTGCTGAAATATTTTTAAGACTATTTACCTAGCCACGGAGGGTGGGGCTTGGCCTTTTTAAAGTTGGCATCCTCATATTCTCTGTATACCGCTTTCTTGTAGATGACACCAGACCTGAAAGAGTGAGAGTATTTTGTTTACATACATACACAATTAGAGTATTTGTTTACGTATGTAAATACATTTCAATTACAGGCAAAAGTCTTTATATTTTTCTGAAACATATTCCGACCTGAATAAGTGCAAGTCCTATGTGAATAAAAATGATAATAATAAATGTACGCATCTTCAAAGATACCTGTGATTAAACATAACACTTTCAATAGACTGAAAGTGTTAAATCCGTCAGAGGTCGTGGACAAGGACCTTGAAACATGTTCTCTCATGAAAGTTAATTCACCCTCTTTTATTAGCATTTGTTTTAAATTTGTAATTAAAACTTTTCAGCGCATGAATATAGTAGATTACATCAGACCAGAATTTTTGTGATTTTTGTGTTGGAGTTTACTTCTGTTGTCATGGAGTCCTCATACTAAACACATCTGACTATATAATCTGAGAGGTTCTGTTCTCTCATAAGTGTAAGAAACCATCATGGAAGTCATCTTCAAAACCACACTCTCTGACAACAACATCTAGAATCTTCCCTATCACAAAATAAATCCCAAAGACAAAACTGACCAGCAAATCCATGACAGAAAGATGACAGCCAAAAGACTTGAAGTTTAAATTGAAATTCTAAATTTACCTTTGCTGTCCAGAATAATCCCAGTCAATGTTGACAGCGGCGATGTAATAGTGCCTTTCCACGGCTAGCGCAGCGTTGCTTAGAAGAGTGAGAACAAGCCAAGCAAATGAAGTCCCCTCCAAGGGACACAGCCTCATGTCTGTGTTGAGCACTGCAGGTAGAGACCGTCTGTTCAGAAGAGAGCACAGAAAATGTGGTCTCCAAGCTGCATGGGGCAGCGCCCTTTATCACTGCGACACACACACACACACACACACACACACACACACACACACACACACACACACACACACACACTCAACCACACTCACTAATGCCCCTCCAACCCCACATATAAACACACACATAGATAGAGACAGGAAAGCTTCCACTGCTGCTTACTCATGCCACACATTACTTTCTCTCTCTGTTACACACACACACAAACACACACACACACACACACACACACACACACACACACACACACACACACACACACACACACACACACATACAAACACCCACATACACACACATGCAGACACACACAGAGAGACAAGTTTACACAATATTAAGCACATTTACATTAAAAAAAGTTACACATTTCATTAAAACCAAATGAGGATTTCCCACAATCATGATGTAAGTGCATCTCTAATCATAGGCTACTGTGTTATGACAGTAATTTTGTAATTTCAGTTGACATCGTCTATCTCACTGTCAGTCAGTCATATTACATAAAAGCTATACTTCATGCACTTCAATGTGAAAAACTGATTTTTGCATTCTACTACCACACAACATAAGGTTGTCTGTTTTTTTTAGCAACATTTCCACAAATGGCACTTGTTGACATCAGATACACTAAAAACAGAGTGCAGACATTCCTATAGAACATACTTGCTGATGGTTACTCAGCCTCAAAACCACTATGTTTCACTGGTATACACATGTTGGGTATTTTTCCATATTGTACGTGCAAAAAGAAAGAAATACACCCATTACTGGGAAGGCAGGGAAGAGTACTGTAAATGATTAATCATGACACTTTATAAAACAACCAACCATCTGGAGACATTTACCAGAGCATATATTGTCTCCTAACACAAGAGAACACATAATCCTTGATTTCAGTACAACTGCCTATGACCTGGGACATCACATGTTGCCCTGATATTCAAACTTAATATGTTGAATTCTTTGCTTCTTGTTTATAAAAGTCAATAACCTTTGAAGGTGTGCTCATAGTTTACCCTCCAAGAATAATGTAATTGTGTCTGTCTCCCAGATGCCCCACTGTGAGGTGGGGAAGCAGCTGCAGGACACGGTTCCTTCTCAGGAATGTGCGTCTGGAAAACAAAATGTATTAAAAATATAGCCGCAAGCAGTGATCATCGGGGTCCAAGTAGAGTACAGAGTATTTGAGGACATTAGCTCTGTATGAAATGTGAGCAAATGGGGCCAAGTATAAGCACACGAAATGTTCACGTTTTTAAAGTATGTGTGTTGTTGACGAAATTGACCGAATTTGGCGTGCTCCCAAAGAATGTTCAAGTATCAAGTCTCGTTAAAGGAAAACTTTGGGATTTTTACAATAAAATGGAATCCTATGAGGCAAGCATCTGAGTCAAACCGCTTCTTTACGCTATTGACAGGTTCGTAAATGTTATTACAAATGTCTGACAACATGGACAGGATCCCTACAGAGATACACCTGCGTCTGCTTACCTCAATAACTGTAAAGAAACAGTTCCCTTAAGATTCAGAACTTATTGTAGAACTCTTATTTTAGCTTTAATTAGAAAAGTATTAAGCAGGGCACGTATTAGCAGTAGTAACTGTGATGTAAGAAGATTTTTCCCTTTAATTTTCTTTCTTTCAAATTAATCCAACATTTCAGAGATAACAACATCAGTAGGCTGTTTAGACAAGTTTGGCAATCTGCGCACACAAACGCACATTGTACTACTCTACGCTCTTGAACACAGCCAGTGAAACGATGACGTTGCCATTACATTTCATACTGCGCATGTGTGTAAAGCTTTCAGGAAGGTGGAGCCGGTTGCAATTGAAATCAGTCTACCACAGCACTGTACAAAAAACATGGGAAGACAGGTAATATGCATCATTAGATCTGTAACTTATTAATGTTCAAACAAAATCACCGTTCCTTCCTTGTATTTTCTAGTCTGAGTGACAGTTAACTTGAGACTCATATTCTACAACCCTCAAAATACACTGACTGCTGTGGCAGTTTCCAAATCAGGCTAATTGAGATAGTTAGCTTGCCGATACTTCGCTTATAACATACTAGCGAGCTTCTCTGAAAAAAAAAAAAAAACTCGAACTGAATATAGTTCTTTTCAGAGAAGAGACTTGTCTCTTTTGAGCAAAGCTAAACCACATTCCTTTCATTTTGACACTCCTGCGGGATAATGTTTACCATTGCGACATGACAGCTGTTTGCCTGTAGTGTATCAATGAAGTAATTTAGCTTGTCCATAGGATACATCTTGATATGGGCAGTACTGTTTTGAGATGCTCCTCTATTCTACGGCTAGATTCTCTGTTGGGATAGTCTGCCAGAAGTGTAGCTAGCTAACAGGAACCTGATTTCAATTGATGCAGCACTTCCCTGAACCTAGGAAGGACATGTTTTGTTTGTGGTTTGCAACTGGTAAACACTGCACGGTAGCAACAATTAAAGATAACTCAATAATGCGTTTGCTACACAGAAGAGACTATGTAGCTTGTTCCGCTCCAAAGCGTTTGTCTGTTCATGACCCGCATGATTCTCATTCCGCGCATCAAGGAAGCTAAACAGCACAAGTTGTCGCTTTTGTTCGTTACTTTTTTGTTACAAAGATCAAAATCTGTGGTTCAATGCTGTTAGCAGTACAGGACTAGGCACGACATAATGGGGCAAACAAGAAATATTCATCAAATTGATTAATCGTTACGTGGTATGTGAGCTTGGTTTGTTTTGACATAGAATTTACTTCACATGTCAAAGTTGACTGCATAGTGAAAAGGGGAGGTGTCCGAACAGTGTTAACAAAGTAAGTGAGCTAATTAGTAAGAACGTGGTCTGTGTATGTTTGTTGTTTTCCAGTGAGTTGAACCGCTGTTGAGCCAGCCTGCCCGTCAGGACAAGCAGGCTTTGCCTTTGCCCCATCATCATGGCTCCCTACTCATCCTCGCGCGCTCGCTGCAGCTGCTGTCCGAGGTCATTGCGTTGTTCCCGCTCCTCGGTCTGTACCCTGGGCCTCGGCTTGGGGTTTGTCGCACTGGGGACCAGTCGCATCATGCTGCTAAAGTTTTCGGCTAATGCAGGTATGATGACAGAGGGCGATGTTATTGCCTTTAAAAAGGCCACCTGTTTTCAGTCTGTTTTATATCATTGGGTTAGTTTGACAGGGAATGTGTACATTTAGTTGTAGTATTGTGAAATTGAAAGAATAGCTGATACTGAAATCAATCAAAGTTATTTGCAGTTTGTTGTCAACTTGTTTTCACTGTTTTCATTCACAGAGAACAACTATGACTTCCTTCCTGCCTCTGTAAATCTGTTGGCAGAGGCCATCAAGCTTCTCTTTTGCCTGGTCATGTCTATTAGGGTATTGATTCGAGGTGAGTTTGCTCAGTCTGACACAGCTGGGTATAGCATTTCAGTGGTTGACTAGATTATAATGGATGTGTTGTATTTACATTTTAATGGAACGTGTTGCATTGGATGCTCTTTCTTTATGCTTACCCAGTTGTGGTTGTTACACAAATACTTTGCTAAAGTCTGTATTGTTTGTTATTTAACACCCACTTTCCTTCCTGTTGGTTGTGGCGTGGGCTCACTCTCAAACTCTGTGTGTTTGTCCCTGTTGCCTTCCCGTAGAGGGCAGATCGTACAAAGATCTGTGCTGCTCCTCGGGCTCCTCTTTCCTCAGCTACATGAAGTGGTCTGTTCCAGCCTTCCTCTATTTCCTTGACAACCTTATCATCTTCTACGTGATGACCTACCTCCAGCCGGTACGGTTCCGTAAACACTGATAGTGTTCTCATAAAGCCAGCAGACTTGTAACTGGCTGAAGACATGAGTGTTGTTTTATGTCCATAGAGGAATGTGAAAATTTTAAATTTGCTGAGCCATGTCAAGAATGAGAGTGAGACCAGCGCTGATTATTGATTGTTAATTAATTAATTTATTAATTTATTAATTGATTGTTTATCTGTATGTTTGCTTCCGTAGGCCATGGCAGTGTTGTTTTCCAATGTTGTCATCCTGACTACAGCTGTACTGTTTAGAGTTGTGCTGAAGTAAGTGCTTTTGTCATGATGGTTCATGTAGAGAAGAGTCTGGGATGCTGTAAAATTATATCAGTTGGAGATTGTACGACAGTAAATGTATGTGAGGTTGGCTTTGAACTGGAATTTAGAGCCTGGTAAGTTGAATGTACCTCTGAAAGTCAAGAGTTAAAGGTGCACCTAACCGAGACTTAAAATAGACATGAGCTTCAATTTACCTGAAAATGTTTTAATTTTTAATGTTGCATGTACACTGCAATATTATGTTGTTATTGCACTTCTCTGCCTGCAGGAGGCGCTTATCCTGGGTGCAGTGGGCCGCCCTGGTCATCCTCTTCCTGTCCATCGTGTCCCTGACCATGAGCACGGGGGACAGCCAGCGTGTGATTGCCGTGCCCGGCCTGCACGTGTCTCCCATCTCCACCCCCTCTAACAGCTGCCTGGTTTTCACCCAGCTACGACTGGAGCAGCGCAACCACACCCTTGGGGCCGCCGCCGACTGGGCCGGCGGGGTGCCGGAACCAGCCTGGAGCGAGCCCATCGTCAGTAAGTTGCGGCACTTCGGCTTGGGCTACGTGTTCCTGCTGGTGCAGTGCTTCGTGTCGTCCATGGCCAACATCTACAACGAGAAAATCCTGAAAGAAGGCGAGCAGCTCACCGAGAGCATCTTCATCCAGAACAGCAAGCTGTACGTGTTCGGCCTGCTGTTCAACGCGCTGGCGCTCGGCCTGCGGCCCGCGGACCGCGCCCTCATCCTGCACTGCGGCCTCCTCTACGGACACAACGCCTTCTCGGCGGCGCTGGTGGTTGTCACGGCGGCACTGGGCCTGTCCGTGGCGTTCATCCTCAAGTTCCGCGACAACATGTTCCACGTGCTGACGGGTCAGATCACCACGGTGCTGGTCACCGCGCTCTCGCTGTTCCTCTTTGACTTCCGGCCGACAGCCGACTTCTTCCTGCAGGCGCCCGTGGTGCTGTTGGCCATATTCATCTACCACGGCAGCCGCAAGGCCGACCCGGAGTACGCGCTGCAGCTGGAGAGGCTCCGCGTGCTCAACGGGGAAGTGCTGGAGAGGTCGCGAGGGGTGAGGAATGATGTGTTGGTTTTTAATAAGAGGCTGAGGAAGTGTTTGACAGGTCATTTAGGGTTAGGATTTATCTTGTGCAAACACAGTGGGAACATTCATTTCGAGATGTCTCTCTCTTTCTCTCTCTTTCTCTCTCTTTCTCTCTCTCGCTCTCTCACACACCCACACACACTCACACACGCACGCACACACGCACACACACACACACACACACACACACACACACACACACACACACACACACACACAGAATATATACACTGACGGTTATGAGTGGGGATTGATGAAGGGGTCGAGAAGGGAAAATCACACATACACACACACATGACTCTTGACTAGATCACCTAGAGAGAGTGGTGGGAGGAGAAAAATGGCCTCTTACACTGGATATGAATGAGGTGGCAAAAGAACTGCAGGCACACACACACACACTCACACACACACACACACACACAAACACACAAACACAAGTGGCTCTCTGTAAGCGTCGCCAGGTCTCTTGACTAAATGTAATCTCATTTCGGGGAATGGCCGGAAAGAAACCTGAGTCCTTTAATGAAAACACAATTTAGCACCAGCCCCAGGTTACCGTGAGTAATCTCATTATGCATATAGAATGGACGCAGCCTAGCAGCCCGAGTGGTTTGAACTCTTCCTGCAGTCTTTGGTGAGCTCGTCTGTAGGGCCCTTGTTTAGTCACAGAGACAGAGACAGAGACATGTTCATGACGTCCTCATACTGGAGGGAGCTACAGGGGAACTTTGTAAAAAAAAAAAAATGATTCCGAATGGGTGAATGGGACATGCCAGGGCCTTAAGGCCAGAGTTTGAGACGTTTGTAAGAAGTGTGAAAACCTGCCAAACACTCTTTTTCTTTTCAAGGCCAGCCGGGTTTTTTGGGGGCTACTTTCTCTACTTGTTGAAATGGCGATTCACTGTTCGGAGGGGAAAAGAGTCTACTTTGTATTCCAAGTGAATGAGGCTAATTATAGTGTGTGTGTGTGTGTGTGTGTGTGTGTGTGTGTGTGTGTGTGTGTGTGTGTGTGTGTGTGTGTGTGTGTGTGTGTGTGTGTGTGTGTGTGTGTGTGTGTGTGTGTGTGTGTGTGTGTGTGTGTGTGTGTGTGTGTGTGTGTGTGTGTTAACTCCCTTCCTCATAGAAAGCCTCTGAAACTCAAACTGTAAAAGTCCTACCCTTATGATTTATATGTGGGTTTCCTGTTCTCTATCCTTGTGGCATGTTTGTATGTTTATCAGCCTGTGCTAATTGCCAGGCCAGGGGGGGGGAGGGGGGGGCTTATAATATCACGATTGTCAAGTATGGGAGACTGGAGGGGTGAAAAATAAAGATTGGGCAAGATGCATGTCAACAGCAAGGGAGCAGCCAAGGTCCTGCACATAAGTGCTGAATTGAGTGGGTGTCTCACAAAGGTCAGCTTTTAATGGGGTTTTTTTGCACAACCATAACTACAAACACAAGAGTCTCGAGAGGCTCACACACTCTGGATATGCAGCACTATTTAATGTGGCCCTCTCTGACCCCAGTGGCACCCACTCAACTCAGCACTTTTCGGCCTGACCTCAGCCTCCTCCTCCTCTTTCTTGGTATTGTGAAAGTTGGCCATGGAAGCAGATGGCCCGATCCTCTCTGAGTGATATTAGCTCCAGACAGGAAATTTGGACTGGCTTTGAGATTATGCACGCGCCGCTCTTCCTCAGTAGAAACTTGTCAGAGCTTGAGAGGAGAGATAAGTGGCATCCCACCGCCAGCTGTCCGGTCTGACAACACTGCTGCACTAACAGCCATGAGCCCGGCTCAGCAGCACGCTGCTCTCACACACACTCCCGTGGGCCTTCACACACACACACACACACACACACACTCTCCCACATCTCACGTTTTCTGTTTCAAATTATGCAGAGGTGGAAATAAAGAGCCCGCTGCATCAAAGGATGCAAATGTCTGTAATGTGCTTTCACCCAAACTATCCATGACCTCTGACCTCTAACTCTATAACTCTAAACTTGTTGGTGCTATCAGTAACCGCTACGTGATCCTAAAATCTTGTGGTGTGTTTGTTGTCCAGGATGGCGAGGAGCTTGAGAGGCTGACGAAGCCCAACACAGACAGTGACACAGAGGAAGAGGAAGAGTCTCTCTAACAGAAGGGAAGCAGCAGCTCTCCGCCTTCGAGAGTCTCACTCTGTAATTATTGTGTAAATTATTCAGAAATGTGCCTGTACATAATGCTCAATGCACAAAATTATAAGGACAGAAAGTAATTATGATGTGTGTGTCCGAAATGGGGTGTGTGTGTGTGTGTTTATTTGTGTATGTATGTGTGTGTGTGTGTGTGTCTGTATGTGTGTGTGTCTGTATGTGTGTGAGTGTGTGTGTGTGTGTTTGTGCATGCGTGTGCGTGCGTGCGCATAATAGGGGGCAACACTGCTTTTTCATGTGGCAGTGGATAACAGGTGAGTGGGTGTGCGAGTACAATAGACTTAATTGAATTTGATGTGATTGAGGCGAGGTAACAATGAAATCCACTGACCCCCTAACGACCCCATGAAATGGTACAAAGGGAAGTAATCATTAATGTTTTAAAACTGCACAATGGTTGTGTGAAACATGCTATGATTATGCTTAATTATTTAAATGTAATACGATGTGACAGGAACAAGGTTTCAGTTGATTTAACAGTTTGGGAACAAATTGCCTTCACACCATTGCATATTAGCGCTCCGCAGTGTGTGTTTGCCATGTGGGTTTGTGTGTGTTTTTTTAAGAGCTATTACATTTCCAGTCCTCATGTTTGCGACTCTCCAATTCAGTGCCTGACAAAGGTTCTGTTTATCTTAATGGAACTAGACATGTACTTGGTCGACAGCATCATGTATCTCTCGCTGTATTCGTTTTCACAGTTTCTTATTTTTGGTACCATACAAACAGCACAAAATAGACTGATGTACAGGCTAACTGTTGGTATTGCTGGTATTGCATTCTGTGATATGTCTGGACATATTGAAACAATAGTGCAGTTTCAATGACTGAAAGGCACAATAAAGGAATATTAAAAAAAGAAAAACCTCTGCATGTGTTTACAGTATGTTTACAAACCTCTGCATGTGTTTGATAGTATTAATTTTATACCATATATTGGAGACTTAATCTGAGTTATGATCAGTTCAGGAAACAAGTTTAATCTTGTACAATGGTGGCCACCAAGGGAGAGACACAGACGTTTCACTCCTGCAGAGCTCAACCTAAGAATCTTCTAACTCATTGCATAACTATGCCATTGGAACCACTATGCCATTATGCCACTATGCCATTGGAACATTTCAGTTATATGTACTTTGAGTATAGGGGTGTCACCCTATTCATGAGGCCCAGGTCCATCAAGGCACTTTGATTTGACCAAGAGGAAGGGAGTGAGACCACTTATCACACCTCACTCCTCACTCAGGTCAAACCATCATAAGTATATTCACCCAGAAATGCTGACATTCTAGCCTAAGTCCAAATAACAGCAACAGTTATAACTAGATATAAGATGTATTGAATTATTGACTATGGTATATCATTATAGACTCTGAACCTTCAATTCTGATTCCTTCAGGTTTAACACATACAACTGACGGACTGTTGGTTGTATTTAAAAAATTGTATTTCCGTTGTATTTCATGTGTTTATACAAGAGTAGTCTGAAGACGTGTGTATTTCACATCGATACATATGTATGAATTATTTACTAAGAGAGTCTAAAAGACCGCTCATAAGCTCATAATCTTGCCAGAATGTCAGATACATTCTGTGCGACAATCAATTGCCAAAGACAGCCAATATCAGACGCTAGAGGGCGCTAGAGATTAGCGAATGAATGTTGGATCCCATGCGCAGTAATGTCCTTTAACATTTTAAATGGTCATCCTTATTGGGCATATTAGAATTTTCCTCATGTAAAGTTTGGTAAGGTGCATGCATAATTTGTAACAAGCATGAATATGAATACGTAATCTGTACATACACGTAAAATGTGTAAATCAGTCACTCTTACACATCCTTGATGCAAGAAAAACAATCACAATAGGGGTGGTAATAAATTGACTTTATTGTCCTTATAGCGCAACTGCATATAAATAAGAACAGATGTGATCTTCAGAAATAGACAAAACAAAGATTTATGAGCCCTCCTCATGAGACAACTGATTGTGACCCTCAGAAACATCTCACATTGATGTCCAACAATAAATACAAAAAACAAAACATTACAACACATTACTTTTTAATATTTATTTTTGTTCTTATCTACAAAAACGGAGACATCCATACCTGTGATATCATGGAAGAAACGGTTCTTAGGATGGAGACAGAAAAAAAGAACACAACCCTATGAGAGAATGAAGCAGTGTTCCAACGGAAGTCAGCCGTGACAGGATTTAAACCGCAGAAATAGGAAGTAACGTAACATGACGTGATGGTGGTGAGCATCAAAGTGGCACCCCGGCCCTGTTCACAGGCTTCATACACAACATGGAGAACGTTCACAGGCACCCGAACTCCCCCCTTTCCTCTCTTTACCGCACCCTTTTTAATAGCCATATCCTTGGTGATAGCCATCCTGGTAGCCGTGATGGTAACCGTAGCCGCCATACTCGTCCTCTGGGCAGCGCATGCCCAGCGATTGCTGGATGGCCATCTCCTGCCGGCGCAGCTGCATGGAGTCGATCAGGTCGTAGATGATGGCCATGGACCACATGGGCGAGGGGTACCAGGACTTGACATTGCCGTCCTTTCCCACCAGGAGCATGGAGAAGTACTCCGGGCTGATCTGGAAGTAGTTGCGGATGTCCTTCACCAGCGAGGCAGACAGTCCCTCGCGATCCACGGTGGCCGAGCCTTGGGAACAAAAGAAGGTTTGTGAATGGTGGAAGGAAGTTGACTAAACAGATCTGTGCTAGGAACACTACGCTACGGGGAAACTACATGGGCAGGGGGGCTAGCCTAGCGCTCCATACCACGAGGACATTCTCACAAGATTCTCGGAAAAGAGGCCTCCTTGTAAAAGCACGGCGGAGTTGAGATAATTTCTGGTAATGTTTAAAGACCTGTTGTGTCAACAGGATTTCTGGGCCTGAGTCTCTTTTGGGTGGAGAAGGAGATGAGGAAGGAGAAGGGTGGGGGAATGAAAGCTTTTGGTTTTTGTGGTGTCTTCCTAGTCAGCACTCCTAATCCTGTTTCTTAGTTTCTTAGCTGTTTGATCTAAAAGTATCAGAAGGGGCGAGCTAAGAGACATTGCTGATACAGCCCCTGAAACACACACACACACACACAGTCACACACACACACACAGCAAGCCCCCACTTCACATATGTATTGGCAGCTGCACAAGCACACCCTGAGCGTCTGTGGTTTTTGACATCTTTGGAAAATATGTAAACTTCACCTCCTCTTTCAATTTTTTTAATTTTATCGTTTTTTTACATTTCATGTTCTTTATTTTAGTACAACAAAATATTATTGCTACGTGATCCCTCCAACTGCTTTCCCAAGGCTTCTGCTCAGAGCCAGAAGTGTGTGAGAGAGAGATGGAGAGAGATAGAGGGAGAGAGAGAGATAGAGAGAGGGAGTGAGAGATGCCACCCATGTGATGTAGGTGGGGCAGAACATGCTGGCTACCGGCTGTGGAGGGGACGGACAGCTGGACTAGGCCAGCCAATGTCAACACCGCAGAAAGCTGGCCGCTCTAATTTTGCTCTCAACACAAGCATCTAATTTTTGAGGAGCACAAAGCTGCAGGAACACCTGGCTGAGTCGCCCATGTTTCTGCCCGAGCAGGGAAAAAAAACTGTCCTCTGTTTATTTGAAGTGCTTATTGCTCAGGAACCTTCTCAGCATGTTTGGAGTCTGAAGCCTTTGCTCATTCCTTACAGAGACACAGAGGATGCTTTCTGTTTCAGATGTCTGGGACAGGCTCTTCAGAAATGCTGGACACACCACCTAACTGCTCTCTTTGTTTTTTTAGGGTGCTGAGCGGTTCTAAAAAAGAGACCACAAACCACAGGAGGATCTATGGGGTGCCTTTGAAGCTGAGTGCGCTCTATCCTCAGAGGGAAAGTTCTCTGACATATAACACGTAAAACGCCGCCGCTTGAGAGGAACTTTCCATACGGGTTTACCGTACAGGAATTATGTGTTTTCAGTATATGTGTTCTTACGGAGTCACTCCAGTGACCTTGGCTTTGGATAGAGACTTGGCTAGCTTACCGTTGATTGGGTACAGCTCCAGGACTCCGCCCATGTCCGCCGCTTCGGTGCCGGCCAACTTAAGTATAGAGATGTGCCTCAGGCCTGATGGGAAAACAAAACAGACACAAAGTCCAATCAACACAGGTAAACACATCAGAGCCAGAACAAATAAGGCAAGCCTTTCGCCTTCCTCTCCATCCAAATTAATTGACCACCTTCTGCACTGTTTCTGATTTCATTGTGAGACCTGGCTGAACCTTACGGGTTACGGTAATCGCCAGGGAACGTGGCCACGTCGTTTGCCATGCAGCCGAGCACTGGTTCCCATCAGAGACGACACGGCACAAGCTTGTGGGAAACAATGAATTTCACAAAGTGCGAGCCAAGCATCAAAACATTGTGGTGAACGAGCCGACCCAGCCAAAATGACACGGAAAACTGAGCCAACCGTAGCCTCTTCGACTCTGTAAGGATTCAGAAAAATGAAAATGCCTGAGAATTTACACAAACAAACGGTGGTTTTGATGGCATAATAATGGTGGTTTGGAGGAACACAGATACGAGATGAAACGATAACAATGAGACCTGCTACAATATTGGTAGGTAACGGGAAAATCTCCTAAACTTGACCTTCCATCTGAAACAACTTTCAAAACCCCTTTTTAAACAGCATGTCGACAGACAAAGGACGCACCCTAGCATATTTTCCCTTGTCAACCAGTGCAGGGAACTCAGCCAAGGAGCTCTCTCTCTCTTGCTGAGCACAGGAACAAGGCAAGGTCATACACCTCCTCCACATCACTGTATTATTCTCTGTCTCTGTTTGAAACAAAAGATCTCCAAACACATCAAAACCAGCAGTGGGAAAGACATTGGGCCTCATTCTCGAACGCAGTTAAGAACAAGTCAGGAAGACATTTCTTCTCGTCGTCGTTCGTTTCATTTTTTTTGTCTTTCACAATTCAGACTGGGATGTCTGCATCCTTCAGCCACTTAATAGAAGCTTGGTCGAGAGCGAGGAGACCGTCTAGCCCATTGGGTGGCTTGAATATTGGGCATTCCTGAAGGAGGTGTGGGATAGTCTGCGGGGCACCACACTCACATAGGTCATGAAGTATTCCATCAGGAAGCAATTCGTCACATTTCTTCTGAACTCCACTTACGAGGTTTTCGAGACAAATTTGGCATTCTTGAAAGTTTTCTCATCTGGGATTTGTTCTGAACTTTGACCAGAATTTAAGAACGCTAAATAGCAGTCGTAAATCGCCCAGATTTTTCTTAAGAGCTGAATTTATGAGAAACCGTTGGTGATTGCGTTCACATCAACTCTACAGACATCCTCGGATTTAAATAATTATAATAATAATAAATACAACAATATTTGTATCATTAACAATTACATTTCACATTTAAAGTCATGATTCTATGAGACATCACGATGTCCTAAAATGAATAAAAGCACTACACGAACACTGAAAATGTAAGTGAATAAATAAATAAGCACTAAACTCAATCGCGTGGATATAGTCATAGTGGAATAGAATGGACACATCTACATTCTGCAACAGTACCTCCACCTCTGCACCGGTGAAGTTAGGTCTGCGTTTACTCAACCAGTGCTCGCTTTCCGCTTTGACATGACTGTTGCTTTCGAGTTGCTTTCGCGTGGATTCTGTCGATTCTGACTGCACACGTCACTACGGTTGCGTGCCCATATAAGGAGCTGGCGGGGCGTGTATGTATGCAAATCCAGTTGCACGAAAAAGCGCATTCAATTTAAAGAATCCTCATTCGGGGGAGCACCGCTGAGAACACTTTATTTGTGTAAGAACCCATTTCCAGGCGTTCATGAATCTGGCGGAGATCTTTCCTTACATTGGTCTTTCGAAGTTCGGAAGAAGATATTTAAGAAGACACTTAAGAAAATGTTCGAGAATAAGGCCCAAGGAGTGTTTCAGACACCTCATATTCTCAAATAGCATCTTCCTTGCTGCTTTTGGTCCAGGCCATTGGCCAGCCTTCAGCATGCTAGACCTCAGCCTTCGCTGGCCCACTGTAAAACCCGCACAGACTCAGGTCACTGTGTGCAGACCTATGATTGAGAGGGTGTGGATCCTTCAGTGCAGAGGGGAGGAAAAAAAAAGAGCAAAACATAAGAAGAAAACAAAAAGAAAAGGGACATGTAGACAGCACTTGAGCTGTGGGTTTGACTCAAAGCTGGTCCCCGGCGTCCTCATCATCTGTCAAGCACACATGATTTTTATTAGAGATTTACTATTATTGAGATTTACTATGTCATTTGGGATAATGGAGTCATGCTCATTTTGAGTTATGTGTCTGTCTGGAGTGCTAAAGGAAGAAAAAATAAATAAATACACGCAACACTGGCTGAGTGTCACTGCAAGTGCTTGCAGTGCTGACAGAGACCTGCTCTTGCATGAGTGTTGCCAAGGCCGTCGTCTGAGATCCCTACAGTGTTCATCTTTGAGAAGTAATAAATGGAAATCCCCTGGGTCTTGTATTGAGACGAACAAAATGCCTGGTCCTGTGTGAACCGTGATTATTATAGCCAGGTTTCAATTATCACTAGATTATATTTGTCCAGTTTGACTGACAATGGAATAGGAATAAATTCTGGGAATTTATATAATACAGTTGTATTAGTGTGGCACACACAGAAAGGGATCAGAAGTACCATATGCACAGATGTGTGTGTGTGTATGCATGCACTGGTGTGTTAGAGAGTGTGTATGCATTTTTGTGCATGATGTGTGTGTGTGGGTGTACTTACATAGCTTTAACTGGGGTCAAATGTTTGCAAATGCAAATGATTTATGATTACTATTGTAATATTTTCAGTCAAAACCATGAAACATTTGAACCATAATGAATTCCATATACTTATAGTAAAACCATTCAAATGTATCTCTTGTGTCACTGCGGATAGACTGTGAGAGCAGCCAGTTCTTATTGGTTTTGCTGGTTTGGGGCTTGTTAAGACACCGTGACATTCAACCACATTAATGCACTGCTCGGAGTTCGCACGGGGAACCTGATGACATAGACTTCCAGTCCCAGTCCTTGGTGTTTACGGCTTAAGTTTCATTCACGGTGGTCTTGGTGCAACTCGTCTCCCTTCATTATTGTTCCAAGGCCATCAAACTGAAAAGAGGATTTGGGAGGAACACTAGTGCAGCTCAGAGAAATGAATGGGTTTGACCTTAAAACCATATTACATGCCTGTTGGTATTTCTGTGGGTGTTCTCTGCTGGTTTGTAGACCCACAGGGCAGAGCTGCTTATTGGTGACAAACACAAGTCCAGATGGCTGAAATTCACACTCAGTGGCCAATACTGTCTCGGTCTGTCGAGGTTGCATTTCTAGCAGCTCATTGGTGGTGAGTCAGGTCATGCTCTTGTCTGGTCACTGCTCAGGAGATCCTGCCAATGCGCTTCACCTGCCTGGTCATTGGTTGACTACTTTATCAGATTCTATGGTGTGGAACATGCTGGTCACTGCATGGTCACTGGTGGACAGTACTCAACCAGACTCTGTATCTTTATTTTAATTGGTGGAAAGTACTCTGGATCTGGATTGTCATTGGTGGGGACAACTCTATGACTGGGTGTTTGTTGGTGGGAGGCTGTCTGTATCTGAATGTTCATTGGTGGAAAATACTCAACCAAGTTATTCATCAGCATGGTTATTGGTGGAGAGTACTCTGCATGTGGTTTGTCATTAGTCTAGAGAACTCGTGGTTACTGGTGGAGACTACTCTCTAACTAGGTGTTCACTGGTGGAAAGTCCTCTGGATTGCCATTGGTGTAGACTATTCCCTATCTGGCAGTTGATTGGTGGAGTGTTCTTACCCAGGTTGCAGGCTTGGCTGGTCAGTGCATACAGCTGCTGCTGGTAGGCCCATTCCTCATCATTAGGAGCTGATATGACAAACAGCCTTCTCCTCCACCGGAACCTACAAACCCACAGACCAAGCGCATGGGTTAAGACAAAATTACCTGTAGTTGACATTGCCCCTGCTAACTTTCTCTAAAGTTAATAAATGACTAATAGTTACAGTACTAAGATGCAGTTTGAGCTAAATGGATGTTTTATTGAATCAAGGGGAAATTCTGTTTTTGACATTTTAGAAGGAAAGTATGTATTTGATTAATCCGAAATCCCAGACAAAGGTCACAGCTGTTGGACGAGCGTGTGCATTGTGGTCCTCCAACCACTCGCGCCAAACAAAAGCCATAAAACGCCTTTAACAGCCGTCAAGACAATGAATAAGAACAATATAACAGATGTATGGGGAATTAGAAAAAATGATGTGATGGACTATAAATTTGGGGGTTTGGATATTTATTTTTCCTTTCACATATTTTTTCAGTAAAAGTCTCCAGTTGGACAACGCCTCTCTCTTACCTCGAAAGGAAGTTCTCTAATGATCTGGGCTTGTCCTCTTTCTTGCAAACCACGCCGTCTCGTTTCTGTTGCTCCATCTCCCGGATCCGTGAACCAAACGTATCCAAGTAGTCAAACACTGCCTTCATGGCTATGGGCACTTCATAGAATTGCTGGAAGAACAAGTTATGTGAAAGTTGTTAAGACACTAAAACACACAAAGACTATGAGCAACCATGTCATCTACATTTGCTGAACATGGTTTCTACACACTGTTAAAAAAAATAAACCCTGGAACCAAATCTTATGCTATGTATGACTTGGCGGCTAGTCACAAGAATGCTAAACATCTTCTTTTTTTTTTTGCTCACACACAAACCTCAACAAACATGGCACTTCAGTAAAGTTTCCAAAGCAACTGCAGTAGTCTGAGTTGCTCAGAGTTCCTGGAGCATTCCTGTAGCTTACAGCGTGACCCAGCCGAGTCATGACTTTGAATCAGTCCTTTATGAGATGCTAAAACACATCAGAGCAGTGGATGAATACTCGCATGCTGTAAAGGCTGTGGTCAGATGGGACAATGTTTTGGACTGTGGATGGATTACCCGCTAAAAGAGGAAGAGATGGAGAGACAGCGAGAGAGAGGGAGAGGGGGAGAGAAAAATAGAGACAGATAGACAGACATGGGGAAGTCAGATGTATAAAAAGCAGGAGAAATAGATGGAGAAAGAGAGAATCTGTGTGAGACAGAGACAGCGAGACAGACAGAAAGAGGGAGGGAGGCAGAGAGAAAGAGACAGAGGGAAAGAGGGAGGGAGAGAGGGAAAGAGGAATAGAGGCAAGCAAAGAGAGACGGAGTGAGAGAAGCTGGCCTGAACTGGGCCCTGGGCGAGTTTTAATAGACTTTACTCTCTGTCCTGTGCTGAGCGCGGACTGCACAGTGGCCTCTTTGTTTACACCATCTGTCTGCAAACAGGGCCTGGCCTTACTCCTGGTGCTCACATCATAACACACCGCCATTTCAGAACCAGTGCCGATGAGGACCAAACAGGGGGCGCCGCCACGGAAAATGTGCAGAAATGGGATGTGTGACCCACGGGTTTGTGCTGGGCCACTGCTTGCCATTTTCTCTATCTCTCTCTCCCTCTCTCTCTCTCTCTTTCTCTCTCTCTCTCTTTTTGAGTCCTTGATCTCCCTCTCTGTCTCCCTGCTCGCTATCTCTTGATCTCCTTGTCTCTTCTCATTCCCTTCTGGTTCTTTCACTTTTCTGTCAACTCTCTCTCTCTCTCTCTCTCTCTCTCTCTCTCTCTGTCTCTCTTGTTCTGGGAATGGAGCTTGTTAGGTTGGAGGGTGCAGCCAAAGCTGGATTCCCTGTTGTTCTCTACACTGCTGTTGGTTTGTGTCGTTAGTACTCCCCTCTTCCAAATGTGTGTGGGTTGGAGCATGTATGCTGCAGCCACTGACTCCGTAAATGAAATCCGTTATTACATATTCAGAGACAGAATTATTCTCAGAATTATGTCCCCCCCCCCACACACACACACACAGAGTTTTAAAGCTCCATAGTCCACTCTCTTACCTTCACTCTCATGTCAAAGTCAGTGAGCACCATGTGGAAGTCATTGTAGGTCATGCCCAACTCATTCCTCAGCTCAGTGATCAGCTCCTGGTTCACCAGGTCTTCCTGCCGCAGACCCTTCATAGCTCTGTCCTTCTCTGTGGAAGAACAAAGCAAAGAGGTCAACTGAATGCAACGATAGAACAGAATAGAAGACTATATTATGTATGTATATTAAACAGTACATTTACACGGCATGCAACAATAAAACATAGAATAGAGGACTATATTATGTATGTATATTAAACTGTACATTTACACCGAATCCAACAATATGACATAGAATTGAAGAGTATATTGTGTCTATTTTATTTTTATTAGGACATATATCATGTATGCGTATTATGTACATGATGTCTCTCAGCTCTTTTCAAGTTCAGAAAGTGAGGAACCCTATGAAGTGCAGGAGTTGGTATTTCATGGGATCTTCCTAAACCCAGTTCAAGTTGGGGCCTCAATGGAAAATCCCCAAAACCTGCTATCTTGGGAGTGTTGTGCCCTGACCCTAAAGGAAAGCCTCCTGTGTGTGAGAGTGTGTGTGTGAGAGAGAGAGTGTATGTGTGAATGCGTGTGTGTGTGTGTGTGTGTGAGTGAGAGTGTATGTGTGAGTGTGTATGTGTATTTACACTGGGCCCACAGCTTCCTCTTTCCACCACGGAGCAAAAAGAAGTAAAACATGGCCACTCTTCTGTGAGGTGAGGTGAGCAAAAGACAAGACAGCAGTACAGGGCGATGTGTGTGTGTGCGTGTGTGTGTGTATGTGTGTGTGTGTGTGTGCGTGTGTGTGTGCGTGTGTGTGTGCATGTGGTGCATATGTGTATTGAGGGGGGCAAATCAGGCATGCCTAAATTTTGTTTGTTTTCCCTCTGCCGAAATCTCACAAGGAATCTCTCTCTCAGGTTTCCAATGCACATTCTTTGTTTGAAAGATAATAATGGGGCTGGGGTGGTGGGGGTGGGATGGGGTTGCCGGATAAGGGGTTAGGGACAGGGGGAAGGGGGGGGAGGGACGGGGGACCAGCAACTTCAATGCACCATTTCTTTTCATTCCTTAATTTTGTGTCCTGTCCCGCTGGTCGAGATGGCTTATCTAACTGCATACTAGTGCCGCCTGGCCTGTATTTATGCTTTAAATGGAAACTGCATAGAGCTCCAACCCCTCACGCCTCACCTCTCACACACACATACACACACACATATACACACACACACACACACACACACATACACACACATACACACACACACACACACACACACACACAAACCCTTCTCCGTTTCTGAGGCCTAGCCATGTTCCTGGCTTCCCTTAATAAAAAAAATACTGACGTGACGTCAGCCTTGAACCCTGAATCCAGCCAGTTGTGCTGTATATTTAAGAAGCATTTTCAGAGGACGGGGGGGAAAAAACGGCCATTTTATCCTTTATGGGACCCTTGAGTGTCTCCTCTGCCGCTGTTCCAGAACGATGGATAGGAGAGAGTCCTCTAATTGCCGCCCAGAGCTCAGCCAGCTGGAGACATGACTCCTCTCTCTCTCTTGGTCTGAACAAATCAGAAGTGGGCCCGATCACGCCAGGCCGACAGCTGGAGGTGTATGAGGTTCCACACGCAGCAGCACCACGTGGAGATGGGCGGCATCCCCTCTGGAGCAGGCTGGCTGTGTGTGTGCTGGGGAGGGTGAGGTCATGTGTGCCGGCAAGCCTGAGTCACTGCCACTCTTTCCAGTGGTGTGGTGGTGGTGAAATAGCTTTCTCACATGTAGTGTGTGTGTGGGGGGGAGTGTATGTGTGGTTGCGTGTGTGTGTGTGTGTGTGTGTGTGTGTGTGTGTGTGTGTGTGTGTATGTGCACGTGACTGTGTGTGTGTGTGCTTGCTTCAGCATGACTTGGAGGTGTGTGTAGTAAAAACTGCTTAACCTCTGTCTGACTTTGAGGTTAGCCTGCGAGTGACATCATCTTAGAGCCGCTTTCTGCCATTCACTCATGATGTCTGTGTGTCTGAACCCTCTTTTGTTTTCTAATACTCTTGGTCTCTCTTTCTCTCTTTCTCACCCACACCCACACACACACACACACACACACACACACACACACACACACACACACACACACACACACACACACACACACACTTATAACCTAGTGTAATACTCCTTTGACCCTAAAATCAGAACTACAGTGGAACATTGGGACTGGTGAATCATAGGGAAACCCAGAAAGACCAAAACCTCTATTTTCTCCTCCTTTCAAAGCACGGGCAGGACTGGGCAATGACTTTTTATGTGGAAGTCCCCATTTGAAACTATACAATTACTGGTTTACCTACTCCTTTAAATAGAAATAAAATCTCTCCTCTGTCTCTGCTGAAGGCATGTTGATCAAACCCTCACTGGCACATGTTACTGCAGCGGACGACGCCAGCCACTTTTCCCAAGTCTGGGAATCCTGAAATGGGAATACCCAAAGCACCAGGCTTCAAGAGACTTGCTTTCCACCACACAATTTCCTGTCAGTCCCCAGTCGCCCTAAACTTCCTCTATTTTGTCCCCTTTCCCATCCAGCACATTTTCACTCTGCAGAGTGTCTCCTTTTCCATACCTGCAATACTGAAATGGGAATAACCAATCTTGCCAAGCTAAACTTGGTCCGTCCCAAGTACTCAGGAACCCTTGCCTGTCCCTCTCGCACCTCTATCCCTTCCCCCCATCCCAGTCCTCCATCATATGACTCATCAGACAGCTCTCCGTAGCCACTGGCGCGAGCCTTCTCCGTTTCCTCTGCTCTTTACTCTCAAAGCTAAACTGCAGGCACTCCTGTGCTGTCAGCTCCCAGTCCACCCCCCCCCCCCCCCCCCCCCCCTCAGCCCCCACCTGTCTGTGGTCTGTGTCATATGAGGTCACCGTCTGGAAAAGTGCTGCTCTTAGTCATGGGCTGATGCGAGCTGTCAAGATAAAAGTGGTCTGCTGTTTTGGGGCCATCACGATAAAACACCCTTAATCTGTGACACGGAAGAGGAACAAAGGTGGAACAGATAATGTCCCCTCTGACTGGCCCCCTCTCCCTCCCCACAACTTGTCTCCTTCCCCCTCATCCCCTCAAACATAAAGGGTACACCAATCGCAGTCAGACGAAACTGAGCCTGTAGAAGAGAGAGAGTGTGAGTGCCATCGGATGTGTTTTGTAAATGTCGGGGACTTTCATCTCTGATGACACAGACGCTGCACGGTCTGGCAGGCTAGGGACGTGGATGGCTGAATCAGACGCGGTTCTCATTGTGAGGCACATTAAAATACCTCTTACTCTAACATGCTACAGAGCAGGTTTCATCTAAAAAGGGGGAGGGGGGCAGGGGATTATTATACTGGGAGAGCAGGAGGGGTAAAGTGAGGATTACAGAGAGTGAAGAGAGATCAGATGAAAGGAAAGGGAGAGAGTGAGGGAGTTATGAGAGACAGCTTACTCTGTGCAGAGGTGAAGAGGTCAAGGACAGATCACACCACGCTTTTCCCTCACTCAGTGCCACGTATAACTCAAAATGGGAACAGGCAAATGTCTTTTTTTTTTTCTCCTAATTTTCTTTCTTTCTTTGTTCTAACCTAGTCTGAAATTCAAAACAAACTCACAAGAACATGCAGCAGAAATCCAAATGGAAGCTATTAGGCTGGCCTTACCCAGCTGGTAGTGGTCTATCTTCATGCTGCTGTTGGTGAGCGTTCCGAAGATGGTGATGATAGAGACTTTACGGACGGCCATCTCACACACGTGCTCCAGGTACTCGTCCCGCTGCTGCGCGTACATGCGGTGCTCTTCTGTGGGAGCGGTGATCACCTGGTGAAGGAGACATTCGAAAGATGAGAGGGGGGGAGTGAGGGACATTTAAAAGATCATATGGGGAATGAGGAACATTTGAAAGGGCAAATTCACTGTGCCATGATCACCTGTAGAGTGACATTTAAAAGAGCATGTACAAGGACAAGCACACATTTAGTATGAATGTCTACACTGCAGTGCAGTTCAGAGAGAAGACAAATATTTCTACAGCTTATCCCCAAAAGAAGCCTTAAATAGTTCTCAGTTGAGAAGTGCTTTAATATTATTTTTGAAGCCGTTTTGGTTCCCAGTTTCATAGTGTTTCCCCACTCTGAAAACTACCTAAAACCCTCTTTGGCCAGAGAACTCTAGTATGGAAAAAGTTCCCCCTGTTGAATGTTCAAATTTGAAAGTATCCATTAAGAACCTTTGGGAGTTCTAAATTCCATTTTTCCCAGAGATCATGCTTTCGATAAAACTGTCTTATGTATAATACTGCAGCTGGTTGGATTTACTTGACTGTTTTATCATGCTCCAAAATCATCAGCTGTACTTACAAATATAAGTTAAATTACAGTTCAGGATACAGTTCTGTCTCACAGGTGGTTTGGGCTATAATGATAATCATATTGCAAAATGCAAGGCACAGAGAGTCCAGCGCATGATTATAGCCAGTGATGAAGTGAGAGCCAAAACTTGTGTTCCTCCCTAGTCTAAATCCAAGCTGTTTTTTTTTTTTTTAAATGGATATGAACTCAGCAGTAATGGGGAAAAACTTTATGCCTACAAAGTTGTAAACAGGACTTTGGCAGAACCATGGGACAATTTCTGTCAGATAAATGACCTCTTATTTTGGCAGGGTCTTAAACAACACAATAAGAAGGCCACCCACCACATGATGTCATTTTTTTGTGTTGTTGTTTTCAGTGCAGTGCAGTGTAATTTTCTGGACTTACAATGAGACGTCTTCTGTTCTCAAAGTAGTCCAGGAAGGTCTCCAGCATTCCCTTGGGTGGAGGTGGTCTCTTTGTGGGCTTGTGGTACACTTCCTTATCTTGACTCTTGGACACTTTCTTCCCGTTCTTTTTATGACCCTTGGACCTCCTCTCCGCCTTCTTGGCCAGCTTGTCGGATTTGTCCTTTTTCTTCTTCTTCTCGTTCTTGTCTTGTTTGACTCTGCTCTTTTTGGTGGGAACAACCTCCACCTCTTGCTCCTCCAGGTCCGTCTCTGTGGGCCTGCCAACGTCATACTTGTCCTCATTTATAACCACTTTGCCTCCATGTTTCTTCTTGGATGGCCTTGAAGGCCTTGTAGGCTTATTCTGTGTTGGTGTCACACCAGTGTGTTTGCGCCCATAGTCCTTTCTGTCAGTGCGATTGTCCCCATATCTGCCCGTGTAGGGCTTAGTGTAATACTCATTGGGGGTGGTTGGGGCAGTTGTTGTCTTGGTGTGGTGCCTGCCCCTACGGTTGTTATAGTACGGGTCAACTGTGGTCCTCGAGGGAGGCGGGTGAGCTTTGGTGGTTCTCTGGGTTGAGGTGGTCGTAGCACGGGTGGTTGTAGTTGTGGCACGTGTTGTTGTAGTCGCCCGAGTGGTGGTCGTAGCACGTGTAGTGGTGGTTGGTTTGGATGTGGTGGTGGTGGTCGTAGGCTTGGTTGTCGTGGTAGTGGTGGGTCTGGTGGTGGTGGTTGTCGTGCTGGCCTGGGTGGGCCTCCTGAACGGTTTACGCACCTCTTTCCTCTCGGGCTTTCTCTCCGCGGGCGGTTCCACCCTCTGCGTATCCGTGAGTCCGCCAGCTCCTTCCTCCACCTGCCCCTCTACGCCGGCACCCTTGCACTTCTGCACGAACCCCTTCTGCCTCATCTTCTCTATCTTCCTCATGGGCGTCTGGTCAATCACCTCGTACACGGCCTCTAGCCTGACGGGGTAGGGGTAGCGCTCCTCCACCTGCAGGGTCTTCTTCAGGAGCACCATGCCGAACTTGCCCTTCTCCAGCTTCATGAAGCTCATCAGCCTGGGGATGAGAGACACGTCCAGGGGCTCCTCCATCACTTTTCCCTCATTGGTGATGCGCCGCACTTTGCCACCTTGCTCCCCCTCTTGGTGGAACATCACAATCTGGTGAACGTGGCGCTCGGCCAGCTCGCAGTACACGTCAGCCTTCAGCAGGCTCATCATCAGACGGTAGTAGCCGTCAGATTCGTGAGGCGCTGAGATCACCAGCAGCCGGTTCTTGCCGGCGAAGGTGGCCAGGAGGTTAGGTGACCCGGCGCTACTTGGCATACGGGACACCCTGGCGCGTGCCCCTGGTGTCCCCTCGTCCTGTACCATGGTGTGCCTGAGGGGTTTGGCCCCTTGCAGGGGTCTCCTGCGTGCCATAACCCTCCGTGCTGCCCCATGGTTGGGTGGGCTGGTGCTCTCATCCAACTGCATTTCCTCGCGCCTTCCTCTCAGCTCTGAGGGCACCGCAGGCGCTTCAGATTGCATCACAGCGCCAGTGCTGCCGTGCGCCAGGACGCTGGGATGCAGGCGCGGTTTGTTTGGTCTGGCGCGTCTTAAAGGAACCCGTCTGATGGCTGGTCTGGTGTCGGACGCGTCTCCAAGCCATGTCAGCAGAAAGATCAGTGCAAAAGATCCGGGTATCAGTACTTTTCTCATTTTTCGTGGCTTAGTCAGTCAAACTTTCTCCAGTAGAAAAATAAAAACCCAAATAAAGTGACATAGGGTAGCGCGTCCTTTGTTGGTTTTGTTTGTAAAAAGTTGTTGTCCGGATGTTAGAACGGATAGAAGTGCTTAAAAAAACGATGTGTGCTTTACAGCATGCCCCGGTCCTCAGAGCCTGGCTTCATTCCACCCCTCAAACTCAACGTACTCTTAATCTGCGACTCACAAAATCAGTTTGAAAATAATATTTCAAGAGCACCTTAAATTTGTGTCCAGAAACTGTGCAATGAGAAGGCGTCCGCCTACATTTATATCCTCAGGTGTTCATTCCAGTTTATCCAGAAATAACAACACTGTCATTTAAGAACATTGCCTTTTCACGCGATTTACGTGGCATTTGTTAGATCTCTGTGATGTGTCATCGGAGCAAATGCACATCTACAAATCCTGCAGAATTAAAAAAGGAAACACGTACAAACCAGCCTTCAAACTGAACACCGTCCTTTTCCTACGACTCAGCTGCAACCCACGCATACATACATTCAAAAGTGGTATCTTCTTTCAACACGTGAAACTTTCTCCCTTTAATCGCGAAGTCGACACAAAATCTCAAACAGCACCAAAGAATGAAAAAGTGAAGTTAGTTCTTCAAAAATCCGAACGAAGCAGGAATAAAATGGTCCTGTCCAGAACAGTGCTGAGAGTCAGCAGTGTGGTGGTAGCGTCTGCCTTCCCCGTCCCCCTATCACTGGCAGCTATCCTAGACATGTCAAGAAAAACCTCAGCCTCCGTGTTCCCCACCAGCGCAGAGCAGGACCAGCCCCCGGCGAGAGTGGTTGCCAGTCCAGTACGTTAGTAAATCCCCACAACTGAATGGAGCAACATCGACCACTTAAATGATTGGTCATGTGCGTGATCATGCGTGATACATAGGCTATTTTTTATACATAAACATTAAATACAAATCAGGTAAGGTCCAGAATAACCTAAAGTAGGCTAGCCTATATCCTTAGACAGATGAATTTGTCTTATCATCCTTAAATTATACAGAGAGGACAGGAGTGATTTTGAACCGATATCTTAGTTGTGTTGGACTAAACACGGGGAAAAACATTGATACCTGATTTCTACAACATTCACTGGGCTAACTTAGGTATCTTAAAATCGAGTCAACCCCACAGAGGACCAGAAACTGTGGCAGAGCCCAAAGTGAAGTTACTTCCAACAACATGCCTTCTGCCCGTGAAGTCCATTCTCATGTATTCTTCATTCATTCCCATTCAGTATGCATTTTCTTTGAGCCACACTAAATGTTTTTTTTTTATAAACACTTTCATAAACTCGAACTCTTTCTGTGTTGATGTGGCCACAACACAAGGTTACCATTTACTTACTTTAATTACACGTTGACCCTTGAGATACAGTATTCTCTATATCATGCACAAAGGGCTTTGCGAAGGCAATGTAAAGTTATATCCAAACTGGATAAATGCAAAATAAAATCCAAACAGTTTTCACATTGCAGCCAAGCACCTTCATTTTCAGCTATCCCAACCACTTTAAAAAAAAGCATTCTAGATGAGTAAACAGACAAAACACTCTTGTGGTCAGCATAGCAAAAGCCTCCTCTTTATTATAATCTCTCAAATAATATTTTTATAAGGGAGTGAATCCTAGAGCAGTTCTCTCAGGGTAGAATTTGCAACTGTGTTTCTCTTTTAGTTTCTTATGGTGTCTCAATGGTGTTAATAGAATACAACCCATAAACTACTTTTGGCCTTTCTTAGGAAGCTGTTACCATGGCGAAGGAACTCCAAATTACTCTCAAAAGAGGATCTGCAATAAAGAGAGCAGCTGGAAATGATGAAAATTCCACTGCCATGCCTGTCACCGATGCTAGACTAATTAAAGCGATCCCTACGGTAACCTGTTCATCCACTGCCTAGGCTTGGCCTAGAGTCAGCCTGAGAAGAAATCATGTGCTTCATCAAAATACACACGCACACACACTCACGCACACAAATATACTCTTACAAACACACACTCACACACAAACACACACACACACACACACACACACACACACACACATACACACATACCCAACCCATATACACACACACTCAGAGACATACACAAACATGCACACATACACACATAGAAACACGTACAAGCACACACACACACAGACACTCACACTGTGTATTCAATGCCAGAAACAACCATGTGGAGACAACATTTTATTTTGTGAGGTAAATAGAGGTAAATAGCTTCTGAAAATGACACATACATACATACATACACACACACGCACGCACGCACGCACGCACGCACGCACGCACGCACGCACACACGCACACACGCACACACACACACACACACACACACACACACACACACACACACACACACACACACACACAAACTCACACACACACACATACATACATACATACATACATACATACATACATACATACATACATACATACATACATACATACATACATACACACACACATACATACATACATATCTACATACATAACTGATCCTAGATAGCTGGACATGGAAACGGTAAATTCTGCTGCCCTGGTGGAGACGGGCGTGTGCAAATGTTTGTTGACTTTCATAAGAGAGGCCCCCCAAACATGCTGTGTTTGCATGAGCGTCCCAGATAACTGCTCCTGGAGAGAGGCTGGGGGCAAGAAGGGCATGAAGGAGGGGTTTGGGCCATGTGCCACATATACCGCTACTCGGATGATATATCTGGTGATGAATCTGTACAATCTCTCAGCGCCATCGCCCATACATCCACTACTGTTCTGTACAGTAAGCGAGATCTGACCCTCTCTGAGAGACTGCCGTATCTGTATTGTGTAAACATGAACATGTACACATTCCGGATGGCTGGGAACAAGCCCATGCGTCCCAAAGTCCCCAGGGGGGGAGATTAAGTGCTCATGCCACCCCTAACTACTGCAGTTCAGCAGGGCTGACATGAACACGGTGGCGTGAGAGAGATCGTCACCTCCACCGGAGGCTAAGGCACATTTAAGAGGAGGAGAGTTTTAATGGGCGGTGTTTAGGACTATAATCAATGTCTTTTTTTATTGTCTGGGCTGTGGTGATGTCACCACGTCACCCGTGCGAGTGCAACACGAGAAGAGCAGATGACTGGGAGATTCACTGCTCTCGTCAGTCAGGCCGGAGTTGGAGTGTCATACCATGGAGGAGACGTGCGAACAAAAATAATGTCACAGACACACACACACACACACACACCCCTTCCACTCCTACCCTAGACCCCACATCTAACTTCTTAAACAGAGCAGGCGGAAGCAGAGAACATCTCAGAGGAAACAATTTGAAGGAAATCATTTGGAGTTTTTAACGTGTTCCAGATGTGTTCATGGTCAATCTTGAGTTGAGTGTCTTCTCATTTACTGCTTTAGAGGCCTTCAATGTCAGCTCTGTTATAATAATTACCAGGCAGTGGTGGAATAAGCCTTCCTTCCACACTGGTGAGCCTTACGGTTGGCCAGTTATCCCTTGCAACCTTTTGACCTTGAACGCACTTTGACCCCAATGTGCCCTGGAAGTGAAGGCATCAGTGATACATTTCTTGGACGCTGCAGCAGGAAAATCCCTCAAGCACACTTTGTTCTCTCTACAACTTACCTTGCCATCACACACATCTGCTCTGAGTTTATGCAGACGTATGATACATACACACTCTCTCATGAGCGATTAGGTGATTTAGAGCTGCGGTGATGTCCATTTTGCCTTGATGCCAATAACGCCATTCCACTACTCCTCTCCACTCCTATCCTCTCCTCTCCTCCTTCGTCCAGTTCAAAAAAGTCAAGGCTTCCCCTCAACCTGCAATGCTTTTTGTTTACATCCCCTGGACAGACGTGTAAATGGGAGCGCCACATAGGCTGCTTGTGGAGCGGCCCATAACCCTCTTTTATCCAGCTGTTTCCTGCCGTGAGGGTCTGTCTCTTCATACGGTACACCAGCCGATAATAAAAACCTTTTGGTGGGGGGAGGGTGGCGGGTGGAGAAGGGAGGACATCCAACCATCAAGAAGGGGGAGAGAAAAGTTTCCACATGGTTCAAATGGATTCCTGTGAATAATTGAAATCCTGGGGGATGATTCTAGTGTTCAGTTATGTTGGGTGAGCTCAAAGGGTGAAATAGCCCTTTGCAATTGCATGTTTGCTGTAATCACACCACATCACAGACACGCACACACACACACACCCCTGACTCTTTGCATAAGGGTGTCTGCGCCTTTTGATGTGTGTGCTGGAAGGGCTGGTTTGATACTGGGTGGGCAGGCATGCCATATGAGGGCCATGAGGGGTAACAGTGGTGCTGAAAGAGAGAGAGAGGGGGGGTGGCCCAATTTAACTTGGGGATGCAAAAACCTAAACAGAAATGTATGACATATTGTTTTTCCCAAGGAGACAGGGGTCTGCTGTGGACATTCCAGAACAGTACTCTGTAAACACAGGACTAATAACATTAAGCTAACTTAGGTTGAGAGGAGCAGAGGCGTCCCTTTAGGCAGTGACTGTAGAGCAGACATCGAGACAGAGGAGGGGATTGTCATACCCCACGCTTCTGAGTTAATATACCATCATTGCCTCGGACTGATACAATTTCCTCACTTTCATTTCCTCTCAGCGTCTAATGTCCTATCGTTGTCATGGCAACACGCTGACCTCTGTCAGTAGTCCACTTACACTGAGGCGACCCCACAGCCCCCAGATGCCATCAGATGGAGTAACATAAGAGTTTCACCGACCCCTGGGCTTGTCTTACCAGTTTATTGATGTATTGAGTCACCAGCAGTGACTTCATCCCTGGTCCCTGCTCTGCTGTAATACCCGCACTGACCTTTGAACTCTCAGATTATACAGAACTACACATCTATGACCTCCTGTCCATGGATTTTGTAGAGAGCAAGACAAGAGCCTTTGGATAATATGTGTTTTTAAGAGAATCTGTGAAACTAAGGAATATTTGAATACATAAATAATAACAACAAAAAGCTAGTTGTCTTTGGTATTGAGGGTGGTGCCCTGAAGGTGGATGTCTGAGTGAGCGCGTGAGCTGGTGATCATGAGCTCTGGGCAGTGTTGACGACAAAAATGAGAGCGGGTGTGCTTTTTCTGGCATGACGCCACTGGGCGAAAACATTTGGCACTGTTATACTTTCACACACATACACATACACACACACACACACACACACACACACACACACACACACGAACCCTCCCCCTCACACCCTTGCTTGCAAACTCAGAAATGTAGAAATACTCCACAATGTTCCCTCAGTTTAACATGACTATTATTGGAACACAGGCTAATAGTGTAATGTGCCCAAAGACCACAGTCTCCTGTAATTAAATATGTGGTGTGTGTGTGTGTGTGTGTGTGTGTGTGTGTGTGTGTATGTGTGTGTGTGTGTGTGTCTGAGTGTGTGTGTGTGTGTGTGTTTGTGTTTGTGTGTGTGTATGTGTGTTAGACAGAGAAAGAGCGAGACAGAAAGAGAGAGGGTGGCTGAAAGGCCTGTGTTACTATCACGCATAGTACAAGCCTCTGTACTGACAATATAAACTTAGAAAATAACAAAAGATCATCTCATAAAATGATAATGGCTTAATTGAGGGACTAATGGTAATGATTAACTTAAATCACTGACTGCGAGTAACATTTAAAACATTCCTGCGTAATGTTTAAAGCTCACCTTACCTCATCGCATAAAAGACTCTTTCACTCTAAATTAAACTCTGAGTCAGACGCAGGGCCTAGCAGGGTGCCAGACAAACAGGTATAGACTCCAGCACACAGATCCGCATGCACTAGAGCTGTAGCCCATGGACCAGCGGGCTCGGCCATATGTGCATTGTTTGTATAAGGTGGGCTGAGAAGCCGGAGTGAGGCTGTGCATCTAGCCATGCGAGCTCTTGCCTGATGAGCTACGCCCACGCCAGCGTTAACAGAACTCTTTTAATCGAGCAGCACACAGCTGAGCCTGTTTCCAGATGTGAGGTCATTTCCAGTCGAAATGGAAAGAAAAAAAGAAAGAAAAGAAAAATGGGATTTTTTTTTTTAAATCTCAGGTCAAAGGCAGGGACCAAATTAAAAATACAAGGGCGGACGCTTGAGTCAAACAATGGAAATGTCAGCCAATGAGACAACCACACTGGGAAGTTTTCTCCTCAGTCTTACGAAATGAAAGCTGATGTCTGACTGAAGACTGCATCAGATATTCCTCTCAGTTCATTTTAACCCAGATACCTCCAGACCAAGATATGCAGTGTTTGTATGAAGCTGGAGCCACTGATTGTTATGCTCGGCATACATCAGTGACTGTGAAAGAAAGGACTTATGTATAAGAAAACAATTAAATGCCTGAATGAATGCACAACCCTGCTCTATTGTATAGGAATTATTCTGTCTTTTTTGTCGTATTGTATGCAGACAGTGCACCTAGCAAATGTAACAGTTCACAAAGAGGGTGAGACAATATCAGCTAGTCTCATGCTCACATTTTTCCCTTTGAATCAGAATACAATTGAGTGGTCCAACACACCAACAAAGGATGGTCAGTAGCTGGGGGATAAAGGAGAGTTTTCTTTGGATGGTTTAATAGTTGGACGCAGTATCTATTAACAGCTTGATACAAGGGGGGCTGGCGCCAGTAAAAAGTATACGATCCAGGGTTTGATAATTTGATGGTGTCATGCCCAGCTGCTCAGCCCAAAGCAACTTCACTAGGAGAGTGGGCTTTGAAACTGCCAGTGTGTGTGTGTGTGTGTGTGTGTGTGTGTGTGTGGAGAGAGCGTACATGTGGGTGTATTTTGCAGCTCTTAATGTGAAATCTGGGACGCATACCAAATCAAACTTGGCATTTTCTTTTTAAGAGTGTTAGAAGTGTACGGTGGCCTAGCTGTGTTCTCTTTCATTTCCTCCGTGAGAAGTGACATTAAGAGACGACGACTGTTGAGAGATGTGTCAAAAGTTGACGCCAGCGTTTGGAAATGTACTTCTGTACCCACTCACCAATCATTGTGTTTATTTAGCAACACAGGCCTTTTTACCGAGTTTTCCCAAACTCTCCGAGTGTGACACCATGAAACCCTCTTTCCTCTCTCTCTCTCTCTCTCTCTCTATCTTCTCTTTACTTTTTCTGGCAGACACTTCTTCGGAGTGGTCCATTCCTTAGCTGACATATTCACTCATTCCCTCTCCCTCTCCCTTTCTCTCTCAATCTCTCTCACTCTCACAATCTCTCTCTCACAATCTCTCTCTCTCTCTCTCTCCCTGAAGCGGCTCTGTAAAACACTCCACCGCCAGATGAGCCTACCACTGATGGAAAATGTCAACGGTCCCCTCTCTCACGGCAGCGTGTGTGTGCGCAGCCAATGATAACTCAGTCGGTCTCCATGTTACACATACGGCCACACTGCATCACACCCAGCGCTAACGACCTTAGCATATGTCTCCATAAACTCCCCCTAGTTCCACTGCCACAGGCCAGCGCTTAGGGAGAGAGCGTGGGACACTCTCTCTCTCTCACACACATGCTCACAGCACTGCCATTGTGTAAGTGAGGCCTACCTACTTGAACACTGAATACCGCCGTTAGCGTGACTCACGTTTTTGGCCCGTCAGCGTGAGTTTGTCGGCGTGGCCGCTGGAAGAGTCAGAAGGGGGAATGTGTAATGCATTCCAGCGGAGGACCAGGCATTTGGTCACGGGCTGTTAATTTCTCTCTTTATCCCTCCGCTTCGCCCTGTCAGCCTCACCGCATAGCCCCATAACCTGTAGCCATTAAGCCTGGCCACCAGCATCATCATGTTCTCTACGGTGCTCCGCAAGAGAGCCAGACATCACCGGGCAATGGGGCCTAAAACCCCTCACAGATGTAGGGCGTCTCGTGTCACCAGATTGGTATGAGTACTTCAGATGGAATGATTACTCTCTTGTAATCATACATGCTCTGTCGTGTCATGATAATTAAACTGGCAGAAGAGTCTTTGTGTTGATGGCGACCATAGTAGACAATTAGTCAGTATTTTCATTGGACCGCTAGTGAGGCTCACTCTATGGGGGAAACCACTGGGATGTTTTGGATCTCTCCCGCTACGCTGATGAGCTGATCACACAACAGAGGGAATGAAGGGGATTATGAATATCGGATGAGAGTAATCAATCAGAAACAGGGAAAAGTCCTCAAACTGAAACATGGAGCTAAGGAGAGGCCTTGGAGCCATGATGGGGAAACTCTCCTCCAATGACCAAACCCTGGGGTTAGATCCTGTAGCCAGCAGAAGTCTGAGGCCTCCTGGCCTTGGAAAGCAACTGTGACTCTGACGTGGCTTCCAGTCGAAGCACGAAGGATTTAAAAAAAAAAAAAGTAATTATTTTACCGTGTGGTCATCGGTGATGCATTTCCTGTCTCCAGTGGGCGATGGAGGAGGCTTGACCCCCACAGCCAGCCCAGGACGGTGCAGTGCAGTGAATCACCGTCTGCCTTCTAATACAGCAGACAGCATTGCACAGGTAACCCCCTCATTAACGCACAGCATAATAAAACCAGGTGGCCGAGACACACAAGTATGTGACAGGCTGGCCAACAGTCAAAGTCAAGGCTGGCCTGCTCTTTTTACTTTTGTCTGACAAATTAGCTGAACATTTTTTAATAACTTGCCTAATGTAACAGTACAGTTTTATAATGATTTTGTAATTGATTGATTCATTTTAATTAGTTTTATGATAATTTGTATGTTTATTTAAAAAAAAAAATGGTTAATGGCAGGGACAGTAGAATTTTTTTTGTGTGAGAGGGGCAGAAAAGTGGACACCAGGCACGTGCAAACAGTACTGGCAAATGAGGCAAAGCACGGGATTGTTGATAGCTAGATCGTGATGAGGAAACTTTAAGTTCCAGATTGTATTGTTGTTACTGCTATGAGACCGGACATGGTGTTGTGTTCTGAGTGTGAGCGCATTGTTTACTTTGTTGAGTTTCCCTGACGATTCCCTTTGAAGATGTGATTGAGGAAGCCCTTGGAAGGAAGAGGCCAAAGTATGCAGAACTGGATGAGGAAGCGAGGCAACGAGGTTGGCAAGCACATACAAGACCAGTGGAGATAGGTGTTAGAGGCTTTGTAGCTAAATCAACCACAATACTTCTGTTGGATTTGAGTTTTTGTGGATGGTTACTCAAAGGAGGTTTGAAGGAGTTGTCTGAGGCTGCTGAAAAAGCGAGTAAGTGCTTGTGGCTGAGGCGCTCGCAGACTACTTGGGGTCGTGAATTAACCTGAACACTGAGATATGTGAAATCTTATCAAGATCTATCTTCAGGTGTATTAGTTGTTGTCTCTGGTAGTGGCATGTGTCCTAACCCATCATGTGTATAGAGGAGGGTGGGTCTGGGATGCGAGACTCCAATGTTGAGCCTTCTGGAGGTGCCCTGGGCCTAATTCAACAAAACAGTGATGAAGGAAAACTCCAGTGAAATGCTCACAAAGACAGCTTTGTTGTTGTTGTTGTATCCTGCTGCTCAGGTTCTATGGTTGGGCAGTCATGTTGTTGTGCTTAGCAGTTGTGGACTACAGACGGTGCATGCTGTACTGTGAAGGAGAGCCTTTATGGACCTGGATGCAACATGCGGCGCATGTTGTGGCTGTCACTAGCCAGCTGTGCGCTGTTGTTGTATCCTGCTGCTCAGGATCTATGGTTGGGCAATTGTTTTATTGTTTAGGTTGGATTGTTGGTTATGAGTACTTGCATGTGACAGTGAGAGGATTGGTTGCTATCCCCAACCAATAGCACAAGGAATGTAACATATTTTTCTGTGTCTAACTAAAATTGCCAATTCAAATAAATGTATATGTATCAATTGGTAACTTCAGGTCTGTATATGTTATTTTGTCTCCAGACCCCATTATTATCAAGCGGCCCCCATGTGATATCCTGCTGGACTGTATCACAGGCCAACTTTCTCATTTCAATAGCATGATAGAGGGAACTCCTGCATTCCTCTATACATATATCAGAGCCCTGGGCAAATCTCCAGGCCTTGCTTCAGCTGCTGCTGCTGTGGTTGGGTAATCGCTTACAGGTTCCATTAATCTCTCTACACTGTAGCTATTAACCTTGCAGTCCTTCTGTGATTGAGAGCCAGGAAAGACGGCCTGTGTCGAATTTTGAACATTAATCCCAGCTTACAACAGAGATGTGATATTGCACAGGGAACACTGCGAGATACTCGATACAGATAATAACAAGGTTTTTTTGGCTTGCTGTATGCGCCAATTAGGGCTTATCGTTTTGGTGTCGAAAATTATACTTTTTACAAATGAGTGGAAAATGTACCCACTTATTCCATTAGGTTCACATATTGAACCATATTTATCCGCAACAGACACTGAAGCCAAGTCCAGATTTCTTAGGAAGGAGTGAGAAGGGGGAGGGGAATTGAGAGAAAGTTGTGTGCGGTTTGTAGGAAAACCAGTCATATTCAATTCTCCAGTATAATAAGAGTTGACCTGTTGAACTGCGTTTCGCGATGGAGAGAAGCCCCTGCGGTGACAGCCGTTTGCGTGGCTCCCTGGTGTAATCACCAACACATGTGGGTCCAGAGCCACAGATGAACTGTACTGCGAGAGGTCACTGCCAATTTACAGCATACAGGGTGAAGATAATAGAGAGGAGATGAGAGAGAGAGAGAGAGAGGGAGAAAGTGTGTGTGACTGTGTGAGAGAGAGAGAGAGTGTGTATGTGTGTCTGTGTGCCTGTGTTTGTGTGTGTGTGTGTGTGTGTGTGAGAGAGAGAGAGAGAGAGAGAGAGAGAGAGAGAGAGAGTGTGTGTATGTGTGTCTGTGTGTGTGTGTGACAGAGAGAGTGTGTTTGTGTGTGTGTGTGTGTGTGTGTGTGTTTGTGTGTGTGTGTGTGTGTGTGTGTGAGAGAGAGAGAGAGAGAGATACAGAGAGATGGAGGGCTTACTCGTGCCTTTCGCTTCCCTCAACATCAATACTCGGGTGAGAAATCCAGTCAAAGACCCCAGCATTCAGGGAGGTCCAGTTTGAAAACATACACGAAAAAACCCGATGGGCTTCCAAATACAGAAAATGTGTTAATGATTGAAACCACCTTGAACTGGTGCCTCTGGCTCCCCCCACCCATAGAAGGGACCAGCCTCCATTCTTTGCGTGACACGATGTGAGAAGGAATGCCTGCTGTGTACAAGGACGAGCAGGAGTGTGCCGGCATAAATGGACCTACCGGAGCAAAAGAGGTCGCGAGGTTAGGTGTCTTATCGTCTGTCAGTCACAAAAAAAGCAGCACCAACACCCTCGCTGGTAAACAGTCAGCAATGCCCTCCACTTGAAGGTCACTGTTCTGCATCTACAGCCTTCTGCTGACAGGGAGGAGGCTGAAAATAACAGGGAGCAGACGGAAATGAATTGACTGATTTGACCTTTGACCTTTGGGCTGGAGCTGTGCTGCTGCTTCTGAATGTGGAATGTTGGACCTTGGGTCAGCTCCATCAATCTATCAGATTTCTTCTGAAAGTACTATAAGAAAAAATACAAGAGGGTTTTTGTTCCATGATTTACTGCTGGTTGCGGTTCCATGGGTCAATGCTTCTATTCTGTGTAGTCGTGAACTTCCCCTTTTGGACTTTTCTCTATACATCTGTCTAGTGTTGTTGGGAAGCTTGATTTATGTTCAGCCAGGCTTTGATGTTATATACCTTCCCCGACATCCATCTATGTCAGACAGAGTCCTGCCTATGAAAACCGCTTTAATAACCTACAATGAGAAGAAAAGTTTCTTCACTGCTCATGGGTTGCATGTGTCTGGGCTGGATTTCTGTTCCCCTGCATCTCAACTTTCTAACTAAGAAGATAACCAGAGATGAGGGTCTCATAATGTTCATGTGGGTTAATGACTGTGATTAATGGGAGGAGAGATCTGCTCAGAATCAGTAGGCTCACCCCATTAGAGGAATGCCTTTTCTCAAAGAGAACTGTTTAACATTCAAGCACTAATGGCCAATGTGTGTTGTTCAGCATTGAGCAACAGTGTCTGTTTCATTCACGGAGCACGAAAAGCAGACGGGAAGTTTAAAAAAAAAAATACAATACAATTCTTTTACAGAAGTCTGTGCCAGTCTTGGCTCAGAAAGAACATTTCTGTTTTCAGAATATGATCCAGACCAGTCTTTTAGAACTACATATGTATGTCTGTGTGTGGATGGGTGGGTGGGTGGAAGAACAAGAAGTTCTCAATTACAAAATGATACCTGCACTTGTGGTTCTGAAAGTAAAAAGTTCTTCACTTCGCTTTGAGGCATTGATCTGTGTGTGTGTGTGTGTGTGTGTGTGTGTGTGTGTGTGTGTGTGTGTGTGTGTGTGTGTGTGTGTGTGTGTGTGTGTGTGTGTGTGCGTGTGCGTGCGTGCATGTGTGAGTGTGAGAGAGAGATAGGGGGAGAAAGAGAGAGAGAGAGAGGTGGGAGATAGAAAAAGAGAGAGAGAGAAAGAAAGAAAGTGAGGTAGATCTATCCTGTATCCATTTTGTATTTCATAATTAAAAGTGCTGCCTTCCCAGCTGGAGATGCAGCACTGGTGGGACTGCTCAAGCAGCCGCTAACTCTGTCACCGGGTTGGGCCAGATGTCGGCTCTCCAGAATCAGCTGTCACGCACGTGTGTCCACGTGTGTGTCAGCTTGAAGGAGCACACGCAAGAGCTAAATAAAGAGAGGAGTTTGTTCCCAGACATCTTTGTTTTGAGTCAGAGGATGCTGAGTCAGCTCCCCTCAGACCTCCTGGGTAAGACGGACGGACTGTGAATCGCCATCACCATGGAAAAACAGATGGAAACAAGGGGGGGGGGGATTTCTAAAGCGTATCTATGATCTAGTATATCTCTATATTCACACACACAAACACACACACACAGACACACACATTTGCCATATAGGAGAGTTTGACAAATGTACACATTTTATTGGGTAGGGTGTCTATTTGTGTAACCCATGTTGTGATTAAGCACAGGCCCACACTAGGATCGTACTATCTCAAGCAAGGGAGGCAGATGAGTTAGCACAGAGGCTAAAAGTCATGGTTTCTAGCATCAGTTGCTATAGCACATAGCATGTCAGGTTGTTAGGCCCTGTGATTTACTCCCCAGGCCCACCAGGCCTCCATACAGCTATGCACACACATCCGCTTCACTCATACCATTCATCTTCCAGACAAGGAAGGCTAAAAAAAAAATCCCTTGGCATCCTCTGAAATTAATTTTACCATGTAAAATATCTTGCTGTAATAAAAACCTCACTTGTTGAAATAAAAAAAACACTCAGAGACAAAAGATCCTTCCAGGTTCTTTAAGCTCATTCCCATGCTTTTTTTTGCATGTGAGTGGAAGAGATTTGCCCTCAAAAAATGCAATAAATGGTCACAAGGAATTTCACGACTTTCACCACTTCAGCAATGCAGGCCACGGTTGAATGTGGTTAATCCAAAGACAACTGCGGGTGATGTCACTTGTATGCCAAGTTTTCTCCAGTAATCCCCTCTGGGATTGGCTCTTGGAGCCGGTTTGATATTTTATATCGGACTTGAATAGGCGCTGATGTTGATGGACTTGGCGGTGTTTGGACAAGGCATTCCTGGTCCAGGCACTGAGACAACATTCCGCACCGAGCCTGCAGGGAGGACTGAGGGTGTGGATCAGCGCACTGCTCTCTGAGTGCCTCTGCTTGGGCACTCACACGCACCTGTGAACACACACACACACACACACACACACACACACACACACACACACACACACACACACACAGGTGTAGTCATGCACACAAACACAAGCACAGACATACACATGTTCACTTATACACACGTGTACACACACACACACACACAGACACAAACACACACCCAGAGAGACACACAAAGATACACACACATACACAAGCTACCCCCCACCCCATTCCTGCACACACACACATGCCACTGTGATTTTAGGTAAATGGGTTCTTATTATTGTTCGTGTGGCAGAAGGGGAGGGACAGAAGGGAAGGGGAAACAACAAGTGGTAAATGTACACTGCATACACAGGGTTATTGTACACAGCATATATATACTGTATGTTAAATGTACATAACACATACAAACATCATATGGTATATACATGACACATACAAAACAGCTTAGTGGGTATTACTATTACTATTACAAGGGTAAGTAGAGTAGGAACAGAAAAACATGTTGATGGTGGCAGTTATATACATTACAGCAAAATGCTAGCATAGAGTATGGTGTAGAAGGAGTGTATGACAGTATGGTGGGGTTTCTTACATGTGGGCTGAGAGTTTCTACTAGTAGATGGGGAGGAGAGACTACAGCAGCATCCCACAGCGAGGATAGTCTAGGTCGAGGAGGGGAAGAATGAAACAAAGTGCGTAGAGTTCGGCTGCCAATATGCACAGATGTACTTGATGGATATGGTGATGAGGAACAATGTTTTCACATCCATCAGTATTTGCAAGCTATGTTTAAACTTGTTTTAACCTGCCAAGTAAGACATTTGTTTTGTTACACTCCCCCCCCCCCCCCCCCCCCCCCCCCCCCCCCCCCCCCCCCCCCCCCCACACACACATACATCACCATTTTCTGTCTGAACCCTGAACTACATGCAAGTGTTCCTCTCCATCACTCTAAGAGCCCAACGCGATGAAAACAAATGCCTTTCTGCATGACAGGAAAGTCCAGAGGCAACCAAGACAGCACAGAATAACATATGCCTTTACAGGCAGTGCGGCTCCTTTGGGGCGATACTAAAGTTGGGAAACATCTTCAAATGGAACCATTGTATTAAATTAAAACATTTTAGTGGTTGCAGGCTGACATTTGATACACAACCTGCTTCAGCATATTTTGGATCAGGAAAAGGGAGTGTTTTTTTTTTCATATAGAAAATAAATATAAAATATTTCAGTTGCATCAAATCAAGCTGCAAGCCATGAAGGCTGTGAAACCAAGTTCAGTGCAATTATAATTAGGAGACATCCAACTTCCTTTAAATGCTCCCAGCCAACAGAATCTTGCGTGAGATTGAGATATGAGATTGACATCTCACAGGGTGAGGGAAACTTCTGGATTTTTCAGCCTGGGCCCTATTTTTAGATAATTTTGGGTCCAAAGTTTTACTAAGGACAATTAATGAAATTGGCCAATCGAAATTGTCCCAGTATTGAGTTAGTGTACCTCAATAACTGTAAAGAAACTGTAGAACATTACTTGTATAGTCAGTGTTTTAGCGTTCCCTTCTTGCAGACTCTGACATAGCACCCCATTCAGTGTGTGCTGTAGTCTACAGTTTTCTACAGTAGACAGACACAGGTGTATCTCTGTAGGGATCCTTTCCATGTTGTCAGTCCCTTATAATAATATTTACGAGCCTGGGCGAAAACAAGCAATGTACTTTGAGGTGCTGGCTCACCTCATAGGATTCCATTGTATAGCCGCTTTGCGGTTGCTGGTTTTAGCGTTCTAACTCAGTAATGGACCGATTTCAATCGTTCATTGTCCTTAGTAAAAAGTTGGACCAAAAAAGCTCTAAAAATAGGGACCAGGTTGAAAAATCCATTTAAGATGAAAAACTTTTAGAGGTCTAGCATGGAGGACCTTTTGTTACAGATTGGTGTCTTATAGGGACAAAGCGTGTTCTGCAGGGCCTCCTCCTGGAAAAAATAGTTTTGTGTGTGAGGCTTTCTAAACACCAGTGTCTGAAAAACAACATATTTATACCATTCACATTACTGTCTCGAAAAACTAGATGTTCAGCCAACAGTTACACGGCAACAGTGTGTGGCTGGTAAGTTGCATAGTCTGTGTTATTTAGAGAAAAAAGGCTGTTTTTGTCCAAGAAAAGGTTTATAAGGCAGCGCCAGACATTTAAATATTTAGTTTAAATCTCTACTCATTCGCTTAATATTGGAAATTGTACAATGGCTTTTGATGGGAGTATCTGTGGGGGATCTGCAAACCTGACTGAACTCTCCATGTGATTTGGGATACTCCCACAAGTCAAATACTTTAATACTCTAAAAACACTCTCCGTAGTCTCTAATGTCATATTTACATACTCCGCATTGGCCACGGGCTTCTACCAAAGAGCAGATAATTCATAATTAAAGCACCAAAAGTAGGAATTTACAGCACCCCTAAGGAGACAGGCATCGCAGACACAAGTTGTTTCTGGAAAGGGATCTGGCTCGGACCTGCGGCAGGTCTGTCAAGACCAACACCAGAACTACTCCACAGTCTACATCTATCTGGGTTTTCACATGTGTGCATGCGTTAGCCTGTGTGTTTTCTGTTCTGGAGCAGGAGTGTTAGAAACATGTGCTGCTCTCCTCTCCTCTCTGTCTGTGTAGTAGGTTTGAGCCGCTGCAGATAAATCATCCTCCCCATTCACTACCTGAGCTTCTCTCCCTTTTCATCCTCCCTCCCTTTCTTTCTCGTTCTTCTTCGCTACCTCTCTCTGTCCATCTTTCTCTATCTACCTCTCTCTCTCTCCCCCTTTCCATCTTTCTCAGCCTCACGCTTCCTCGTCCTTCTTGATGCCATACGGGTACCATGTGTTTTATTTGAAGCATGTGGGTCATCATGGATCTCTGTGCTTGAACAGGCGCTGCATTAACACTTGACCTTGTGGTCCATGAAGGCTCCAGAGGCATGTCTGGACCCACTTGGCTGAACATTTGTCTTCAGTATCGTCCCTGAGGGTTCACAATAAAAGCAATGAACTCTCACTGCGTTGTGCGTTATACAACAGTGAAGTCCGGTCGAACAATTTATTAATTTCTGATTGGACAAGAGGCATTCCATAAGTAGGGATATCCTGGCTTATGCCGATCCGTTTGTGCAGTTCACTAAAATTTCATCACATTTAGGTGGTGGACCTGCATGTCATCATCTAATTGAAGCACTAATGGGTGTGTGTGTCTGTGTGTGTGTGTGTGTGTAACTGAGTGAGAGATGTCACTACAAAACCATACCAACTCAGAGCAGTACTACTACATTCAAAAGGTATGGGGTGGGGCTGTTAGTACTTCTATCACCACTGTTTCTCACACTGACTCTTGTGGGCCTCCCCCTCTCTGCAGAACATCTCACGCAAGCCTCGGCCATGGGCACACACCCTTTCACATGTTGTTACTCTATCGAGGGCAATGATTGGCTTCCCGTGGTCTGTAATGGAAAACAGCAGCGGTGGTTTCTTTGCAGTCATCGAATCTGCTGTAAAGCCGGTCCAGATCAAGGCATGTGCCCATCGGATCGGCCTGGTTCTGATCCGGGTTCACCAGGGAGGTATTCCAAGAATGTGGATTAGTGACAAGCATGGCTAAGTTAACTCAAAGTAAGTGGTAAACCTCCTAATAGAAGAGCCTTATGGCTTTGTTTTGCAGGGAGAATGAAGCCATGGGGCTCTTCTATTAGAGTATGAGTTAACTTAGTCAGGCTTGTTACTAATCCATGTTCTGATCTGGTTCCTACCTTGCTGCTATCTGTGTTGACATGGAGGAGAAACCTCATGCTCTTGAGAAAGCGGGTGGGCGTCCACATGGTGTCTGCGGTGAGCCTCACAGATGGGTGCTGTCATGTGCATGAAGCTCAAAGCAACACAACGCAGATTTACAGGCCAAGGGAGAGGATAGAGTGTTGTTATGTTACAGAGAAAGTATGTGGTAAAATAAAAATGGAATAATAAAAAAACACAATAAGTCCATACAGGACAGTATTTGTGGGATGCAGATGGGTGATAAACTACAACTCGAGTGGAGATTTATCTTAAGAGACTCATTTTAAACAGACAGACCACATGGCAAATGACAGGCCCTATGTGAGAGAGAGCGTAGGAGACTTCACTGACATCATCAAAGCTCAGTGTGTCTTTACATACATTCTCATTGTGAGTACTATCCAAGTTAACTTGAGAAAACTGGAGAAGAACCGGAAAAGAGAAGTGTTTATTGAAGCATGTCTCCGAGACTTAATTCAATTTGTAAACCAAGGACATTAAGTACCCTGTGTTTGTGTGCGAAGGCATGAGTCATCCGATCTCGATCACTCATTCAGACATTCAGATCCAGATGTGAGGGTACAATGTTGGATTACTTAATTGCGTGATTTGTGAATCATGTTAATTGTTCCTTTGAGGAGGATGTCTTGCCCTATATCATAGTGAGTGTAAAAGGGGCATGAAATTGCAGTATTAAAGAGGGATATTGCTCAAGGGATGACCATTGGATTCAACATCTGGCCTTGAGAACATTCGCGGTAACACAGAGCACCTCTGGGATTAAGAACTGGCAAACACTCCACTCAGCTTCACAGGCATTCTCTCTCTTTGTGTCCCTGCCAACCCAAGCTTGTTGAGGATAGCAGAGCAAAACACCAGAGCCATCTACGATCTCTGATCCTCGGGTAGAGTTTCAGGTTGTGTTTTTTTTGTTAATGCTTCGCCAAAAAGGGAAATGGAAATCAGTCGCATGGTTATCAATGAAGCATGAATCAATCGCATCCCAGAATGCCGCAGACCCCGGAATATCCGAAACCCCATTTGGTCCTGATCGGTCCCGATCCGATCGAGCTGATTCGTTTTGGAGTCAATGACTATACTGTAAGGTGGTTCAATTCTAGAGCAATCCTATCTCCTTCTGCTGAATTCCCATCCACATACTAACAACGTTGTTGGAAAATGAGCAAAACTAATTCCGATGGTCAGATTCCAGGGGCAGGGCAGAAGCTGGTTATTCTCGTATCGGATTGTTTCCTGTGCTTTTATCTTTGGCTTCCAGTGAGCAGTATCTACTGCTGTAGCTAACATGTGGGACGTGAGAGAGGATGTTGTTCTCTTTGGACATGCTGCTGAAAGCAATGTGTTCCACATTTTTTTTAGATCAGGAGCTCAAAGAAAAGAGTTGGCGGCCTCCAAAACAAACATAACAAAAATATTGCGTTCTCAGCTCTTGGAGTCCCACCACCCCTGGAGATATTCTGATTGAGCTGTTTTTGTTGATATTTCTTTTGTACGTGGTAAAGTACTGTCGTGACCAATAGCAGTGGAAAAGACAAAGGATGAAGTGTAGAAGTGTATCCTTAGCATTGACAAGGCAAAAGAAAACAAAACAAAATAGATACTATGTCCTCTCAACCATCCCAAACAAACACAAGATGAAATGTCCATTTAGTCACTCATTACTTAATCAAAGGCAAAGACTTGAGCTGAGTGGCGCCCCAGATGCTCTGAAAGACACAAAAATTATCTCTCCAGATACAACTAAACTGATAATCAGCAAACACGATGGCCTCTGAAGACTCTTGTTCCAAACGATCATCACTCACCGCAACAATCTACACTACATTACTGGCCGAGCCATAAGAATCCCCACCGTGGTGTAGTGAAGCCACCACTAGCATTAAAGTTAGCATTAGCACTTCCCCCCCTGCCGTGGCTTAGCGAAGCCAACATTAGCATTAGCACTTTCGGTTTATAGTGGACTTCCTTAGTGGTCTAGGGTCTCTCGTGCTATCCTCCTCATCTCTGGTAGTAACCTGAAGGTCTAAAAAACCCACAGAAATTTGATTTGTTCAGGATGTGACTGTGATTGAGGACTGAGTCACTCATTACTTAACCAAAAGCAAAGACTTGAACTGAACAAAGCCCCAGATGCACTGAAGTGAAAACAGAACTTCTCTCCAGATGCAACAGAACTATCATCCAATCAGCCAACATGGTGGCCTCTGCAGACTCCAAATGACAAACAAGCCAATCATTACTCACCGAAACAATCCATTAATAGCACTACAGCACTGGCTTAGCCACGGGCATCCCCACTGTGGTGTACTGAAGCCAACGCTAACATTAATGATAGCATTAGCGCTTTCACCCCATCACAGTAAACTGCCTCTGTGGACTAGGGTCTTTCCTGCTATCCTCCCCTAGTGCCTGGCAGTAACCTGAAGGCCTAAAAACCCCACAGAAACTTGACTGCCTCAGAATGTGACAATGATTGAAGACCGTGTGACATTTCTGGCCAAAGTTAATGCCAAGTTACGAGTTTTAGAGTCCCAGATAAATCTGCGTTTTATTGCTGGAGTGTGAAGGGGGAGGCCAGGGCTGAACATTGTCTTGGGTGATTTAAATGCAGACTCATGCAAAGCCTTTTGAAGAAATATATAATCGTGTCCCTTGGGGGTAGTTGCGCAACTTGATACCACACCTAACAGCCAATCAATAGTGTGTATTTCATAAGTAATATTCTGTAGGGCAACCTTCTTTTCAGGGTATGGACTTAACAAATAAGATATAAGGCGGCTTCAAAGCCTAATGAGCTGACTGAGGCCGTGCAATGAGACAGGTTAAATATAGCTCAGGCTATATGTGTAAAACAAACACAGGGTCAGAATGTGTGAGCCCTATTGTAAGTTTAGACAGGCTTCTGTCCAAAAATGCCTTCAGTACTTTTCCAAGGACTTGTCTTGTTCTAGGAGCTGTAGACTTCACTGTAGTTTTGTACTGAACTGTACAAAAACTGTACTGT